>NW_010518542.1:64647-67643 GCF_000687285.1 Phaethon lepturus
GTCCAGCATGTTGGAGTTGTTCACATGAGTGGCATAAGGAATGGGCAGACGTTGCATCTAGAGCCTCACCAGCCCTTAGGATGGCCCTGCAGCATGGCCTCCTTACCTACAAAATGTTCTGCTAGAGAGCAGTCATCTCGTGTGTAAGGTATAAAAAGTCTGTAGGCTGACAGGATATCTTTAATCCAGACTTCTTAGTAAAAAGTTTCCTTTCTGCCTGACTGTCTTTTAAGCAGATGCCACTAAGGTTAACCTTCTGCTGTTATTGGTGCTGTTTCACAGTAAGAGTAATTATTGTTCAGATTTGCTGATAATCTTTGTTTTTGATGAAACATGACTGGATTTATTACTATTTCAGAGAAAACATTTTAAGATATATTTTATTCACTGAAGAATTAACTTATTTTTCATTTTGTCAGAACTCACTAATATATTTGTAAATAGGAGTTAGATTTCACTGAAAACAGAGGAACAGTCTGTATTCCAAAATGCAGCTTATAAGTATGTGTAAGTATATATTGATAATTGCATATCTAATAGTAAGGTTGTAATTAGGATCATCCCCACTCAGGTTATACTTAGCTCTGCGGTCATAAACATACTCAGTGACTCAACCAACCATCATAGCTCTTAACCACTTGGTTTTCAATGCTAGTCCTATTACTTGAAATAAATTCATTAAATAAGGCGTATGCATACTTGGTCATCTGGATGCAAATAAGAACACTATTTCCAAGCTCCTATGCTACAGGTACCTTATGATCCCTCCAACTATACAGCTCCAACTATCAATTTTAGTTTTTCTTGGGGCTGTTTTAGTTTTTCTCTTGTGTGTCTTTTTTTGTAGAAATTGCCTCATCTACGCAACGATCACTGTGACTGGGCTGCTAGGCAGAATGCTCCCAGATTGTCGGGAAGACTGTTTCCTCATCCCAAGCAGCCAGCTCTGCCTCCCCTCCCATTCACAACGTTACGTAAACAAAGGACAAAGCACTGAAAACCTACTCAGACCTTTGATCTCCTAGCTCACAGGAGCCCCTGATACTGCTTATCTGCAGCTGCTATGCTTTCTGCATTCCCCATATCTTCACGTGCCTGTAAGCCATCCATATGTCTCCAGCTTTTCAGATGACCATTCCAGCCCTTTCACATTTGCTTCTCTGCTACCTACGGCAACTTGCTCCTCTTCTCCTCATCCCTCTGTTTTTCCTACTCCATTGTACACCCCATGAGCCTGCCATACCACCTGCCTTTCTCCATTTCTCCTCCTTCATTCTCTTTCTCATATACCCTGACATATCTGAGCACCTTTGCAGCTTCTGACACCTCCAAACATTCTTCCTCCTTCCATTCTCTGCATGATCCTCTCCCCAGATAAGGTCTCACTTTACCCCCTTCCATATATGTGTCTCTGGCATCTTGATTTCAGTCCTTTCCCTTACTTTCAGAGTTCTGGCTGGGGACCTGTGCAGACTCCTCTCCCCTTCCGGTTTCAAAAGATACCATGAACAGTGCTAGGAAAAAAAAAAAAAAAATTAAAAAAAGAGAGTTTGTACTAGTGAACTTAAGAAAATTAAAACATTCCTGGTACAGATCACAAAAGGCAAACCATTAAGCTCCACAGGTATACAAATTATGTAATCCAGCACCTTCTTCAAGGTTAATTTTTTAATGGATATTAACTACAAAGTCATTTTGGAAAAAAAAAAGTTAATTTAAACATCATTCCAATACAGTGCACTTTACAAAGATAATTTAAATACTTAAGATATCGGTGGCAACAGTCTCTGACCTTTGTAAAGTTCTCAGAAAAAAGCCCTTGATCAACACAATTTATACTGGAATGTAATCACTCAGCAATTGCAATTTTTTTTTGTGCACAGTAATTTCTAGAACTAGACTTTATATCTGTGAGTAATTAAACAGAAAAATGGAGCACAGAGGAGAAAAGTTAAAGTTATCTGAGCAGTTTAACTGAACATTTGAAATATTTTATAAACAGAGGACTTGATTTTCAAGTTAACTCTGAACTTCTTCGTTTCATGTTTTGCTTTTTGACAGCAGTAGTATCTCACACCTGACCCAGTAGGGTTTGTTGGTCTTTTTTATTACCCTTAAGTTAGCAGTATCTGTTGGCAACCTAAACTCCAGCTCAGATTCTGCAGGTGTTACACATCAGGTATTACATGGGATTAATTAGGCTCATTTTTCATACTTTCCTGATGCTGAATTACAGGTATTAGTCAATCACATAGCATGAAAATATTTGCATTGAACCGAGAAGAGAGCTTTGCCAGCACACCCAGCTCATGTGACCAGTGAGCTGGCCTGAAGGATTTTATTTGCCCAAGGAAGTGGAGTTTGGTTTCTGGTGTGCTTACTGCCAACGATGGCTGTAATTCAATTTTGTGACCTTTCTTTTTACCTAGTTCTCACGAGGTAATACTCAGTCCTTCGAAATTACAGAACTCTTTTTTTTTTTTTTTCTCATATTGGAAATGTAGGCTGGTATAAAAATGCAAGGTATACTAAAAATCTGAGCGTTGGGAATTGGAGCTAAACTGGGTAAAGACAAAGGATAAGCAGGCTTAAATAAGGCTGGGAAGACTCTCCCAGCATGCAGGTGTATGCTAACAGCAGCTGCTACTCCGTTAAACCTCTGTTAAGCAGCAAAGGCTTCCCTAAGGAAGTGCTGCTGCTTGCAAGTACACTTGCAGGCAAGAATGAGCGATAAACAAAGCAGTAAATGCTCGTTCCAGGAGGAGAAGTCGGGTTGCGCACGCAGCCTTAAGGCGGGACAGGCCTGGCCATCGCCTCACCACACCAGGGTGTCCCCATGACCACAGACTGAGCAGCCGGCGGGATGTTACGTGCACCGGGGAGCAAGTAGAAGCTGAACAACACACACCGGCTTTAAACTCTGCGGCTCTCGGAGCCCTTCACGCTGGGCGGGACGCTACCACCCCCCAGCCCCTCACCGTCGATACCCATCGGCC
>NW_010518543.1:0-15057 GCF_000687285.1 Phaethon lepturus
ACACTGCTCATCACACATCTCCATCTGGACACTGACCTTTTGTCCACTAACCTCTGGATGCGACCATCCAACCAATTCCTCATCCACCCATCAGGCCACCCATCAAATCTGTATCTCTCCAGTTTAGAGAGAAGAATGTTGTGGGGGACCATGTCAAAGGCCTTACAGAAAATCCAGAATGACAACATCCCTAGCGCTTCCCTTGTCCACTGATGCAGTCACTCCATCATAGAAGGCCACTAGGCTGATCAGGCAGGACTTGCCCTTAGCCATTTCAGCAGTTCACAATTTAATAGTTTCTAGTGGAGTTATCTGAATGGAAATAAAAGGCATCTGTCACAGCACAAATCCCTAAAATAATAAGTTTTAAAAATCAATGCTTCATCTAGTTCAGCATCCAGTCTGAAATAATACTTCACTTGGAAACAAATGCGATGATATTTCTGAAAGATTATTTGTGTGGAAAAAGCTAGATTATTTGGGACAGTATGAGTATAAGAAAATTGTGTTAACTGATGGAAAGATATAATTTTATCTTGAGATTGTGAATATACTTCTTCTGTTATTTTATTAATTCTCATTAGATGTAGGTTTAAAATGGGGTGCTGATTTATTTCATGGAATTTAGCAGAAGGAAGAAGCAAAAATTTAAGTTTTGTTGTCTTCCATTTTAATATTCCAGGGAATTTGCGAATTTGTTGTTTGAACAGGTTGTTACAGTGCATCACTTCAGCTACCTTAATGTTTTGATTTTGTCATGAGTTATAGTCCAAGAATGCTTCTATTTTGCCCAAATCTGGTATTTTGTAGAATTTATTACATTCAAAATGGTCTCTGATTTGAACAAGTGATCAATGATTATAGAACAGATGAAAATCTCTTATTGAATATATGTACATTCACATCCACATTAAGAAGCTAAGAGTGTATTTATTGTATTTGTATGTAACAGTCAATTGTTTTAAAATAACCATGAATATTGTGAGTAGCTACAGAATTGTTCATCGTTCCTGTTTTCAATCTCAAATGATTGTTTCAAACACCATCACCTTAATCCTTTTCCAAAATCCAGTAACTGAAATAGAATTATGTTCTAAAATGATAGAAGAAATGAATGGCCAGAGATATTAGTGGATGCGCATTGACACAGATGATACTATTTTCATATTGCCGTATGGTCCAGATGCTCAACTGCCAGTTTTAGGCATTGAGTAGGTGGGCTTGGCAGCTCTAGCAGTCCAGAAGCAATCGCTTTTGGCAGGCTCTCGAGTGACTATAGATCCATAAGGTTATTTATGACCTATAACTGCAGCTCTACTGTCTACTGTATATTCCTACCACGCACAAAATCCCATCCCCACTTGTAATCTGAACATGATCCTTTGTACAGATGGGCTATGTGGGCCTCATTAGGGATTTCCGTGGACTTAAAAGAAGCCAGAAGTCCAGTGTCCTGTTTCCTAGATACTCAATGTTTCTGAAGGAAGAAGAAAAGAAACATTGTTTGAAACTTTGTTGTTCTATTTATATATGACCTAATATCGCAGATTGAGCGTATACAAAATTTTATTAAGTTCTGACTGGTGCTTTCCATGGCTGGCAAATCACTCTTGGTCAGAGCTGGCTGTATTAAAGCGCTTGGTTGATTTAGGATGTGAATGTAAATGGCAAAGTTCACTTTATGAGCTTCATTATTTCTGGAGTGAGGTTTCCCATACAGTTCATTAATCTACCTGTTTTTTATTATCTCTTTCTCAACAATAGCCACTTTCTTAATAGGTACTTTGACACTGAGCTTTAATGGCATTTAAAAAGATGACAGACTCATGCAGAGAAGTTACAAGTCATATGTATTAAACTATTCAGTCCTGAGAAGATCATTCCATCCCGGAAATGGAATCTCTGCTGTTCTTTCTCCTTTTAAGTCTTGGTTTTCACTCTGGTAGGTTGAACATAACACTCTGTATAAAATAATTTCCTTTTGCTGTCAGGACACATTTTTTGTTTTCTGCCTGTCCACAAACTAGAAGAATGAAAGAGACAGCAACTAGAGGACCCCAAGCACACTTACATTTTTTGAGCACTTCCAAAATTAGTATAAATCAATTTGATAAAACAAAATCCTCCAGAATTAATGCACCTAAACTTACATTACACTACATCACATAAAGGACAGCTATTCCTTTATTTGTACAAGCCACTCTGCCTTCAGAAATACATTGCATTTCCATACCAGTATAAAATTTGAGTAGGTGGCCTTCCAACTATGAGGCAAAACCAGGTCAAACTTCTTATTGACAAGATTCTTCTGGCTTCTATTTTTTTGTCTCAGCAACCTGAGTCAGTAATTCAGATAAGACTTTCTTCTGTGGATTTATAACAGGATATTATATCTTTAAACTTCTTTTCCATATGCTTTTAATTTGCAAAAACTCTCTACATTTTAAGTGTATGCATATATTTGAGCTGGAATTAGTTTACATAACGAACATGAAAATGTAATATACATAGCCAACTCAAGCTCATTACTGTGCTATTTTGATAACTTTCATAACCATATTTGTGCAAAAATAAATAAGCTTTTTTTCTTAACAACCTGCATTATTTACAGAGACAAATATGGTCTTGCTGCAGGCAGAGGAAACACTGTCTTTTCTATGGTCTGAAGCTTGTCACCCTGTATATATGGTTGCAAAAGGAGCAGGGATGTACTCCTGCAGAGAACATAGATTTTCTGCTGTGTATGGAGCAGTTTAAACTTCATGCATGTGTTCTCCTCTTGGAAATGTCTGTCTGGTTTAGCACATGTTTTTTAGTTCTGAAATGCGGGACTTACTTCTGCAATATGTTCTCAACGCAGTTCTGGACAAGTGCCTGTGTGAATGGAGACGCTCGCAGTGAAGGAGTAATGTGATCTTTGGAATAGATTAGTATGAATGGGAGCGCTTCAACAGCAGAGATCGGCCAGACTTGTGCGGGATTGTTCATTCCACTTGCAGGAGTTAGGCATTTTTGTTTGTGGTCATTTTTTCTTTTCCAAGGTGTTACACTTCTTAGTGTAAAAACCTATCTTTTTGCTAGGGGACAAGCTGTAAGAAGATTGTGTCTTGTACAGTAAGTAACACGCCTTGCTTTTTTCCCTGGTGTTTTTATGGTTGTCTCTAGGTTCTTGTCATCTGGATATGTGAATATGGACTGGCAAGTTAGCTCGTTTCATTGTAAAGATAGACATATTTAAAGCAGTGAAGATAAAACTTACTCATCTCTACAGTGATAATCACCTTTAGAAGTCCTATCAAACTGCTAGGCAAAGGGAAGTAGAATCACAGAATCAGCCACTTTGGGATGGACCTCAGGTACCTCCAGTCCAACCTCCTGCTCCAAGCAGTGTCATCTGTAAGATCAGACCAGGCTGCTCAGTGCTTTATTCAGTTGGGTCTTGAAACCTCCAAAGATGGAGACTGCACAAGCTCTCTGGGCAGCCTGATCCAGTGCCTGACTCTCCTCAGTGAAATTTCTTTCCTTATAGGCAGCTGGAATCTCTTCTTTCAATTTATGACTCCTGCCTCTTGTTCTCCTGCTGTGCACCATTGTGAAGAGCCTGGCTCCAGCTCCTCGATAACCCTATAGGTAGGCAGGGTCAGGTTGGTGTGAGAGCCCCCTGAAGCTGTCCTTCATCTAGGCTGAACAAGCCCAGCTCCCGCAGCTTTTGTTTGCAGAGCAAGTGTTCCAGCCCTGACCATCCTGGTGGCCTCTGCTGGACTTCCTCAAATCTGTCAGCATCTTCATATATGAGGCCTAGGCTTCTGCAGAAATAATTGCAGAAACAAGGTCTTAAACTTGTATTTGTCTCTTGCATACTTTTATACTGCATTATATTTATATATAAATATATTTATATTGCATACTTTTTGTTTATACCTTTAATTCCTCTTGCTATTCACTGAGCTAACCCCTCAGCACTGTTAAGAAAGAAAAATCTATTATCACTCCCTAAGACACAGTGCTCTTTTAACTGTCTTCCTGGAATTTCATTAAGAACATTATATTTGTTTTTCCTACAATGTCTTCTTTTCAGTTTCTTTGCTCAACTCCACAGAGGGCAGATATTTTTCATGATTAATGAATACTTTAGTGATGACATCGTTAGTCACTACCTGAAGATCCAATAATCCTTTAAAGGACTGATGTGAAAGTCAATAGGTGCATGAAAAAGGGTCTTGAAATTGCTTCCTGTTTCTAGCAAGTCAATAAAGGCCCTCAATGGGAGGCTCAACATCTCAGTATCCTGGTGTAACAGCACCTGGAGGCTTTTCAGGACAGGATGCAAGCACACAAGCAAGGCAAGAATATTTAAAGCTACTTCCAGGCTCATCTGCAAAAGACTTCTCTTTCTAAAGACCTCAGGGTGGAAACATGCATGAAAAGGACAGTGCCTTCTCTACTTCCAAATGGCATCTGAAAAGTTCTCTCTGAGCTCTACTTTACCTTCACCATTGAAGAAGGAATTGCAGATGATATCAAACTGGGAGTAGCACTTGCTGCCCTGGAGGACCAGACTCTGGTTCAGAAAGACCTCGACCAGCTGGAGAAAGGGGCTGGCAGGAACCTCATGGACCAGCAAAGGCCTTTTGATGATTCACAATCCCTTGTTCATCTCCTTCAAAAATGGAGTGAATGAGATTCACCACTGTGGGAAGAAGCGGGCAATGGCTGTATGAGTTGAAGTTTATATTTCTATCTGTGTCTGAAGTGAGGAAAGTTCATTCAGGACAGTGTCTTTTTTGCAGATGACTACAAATACCCCAAACTCTCTGTGTAAGACTTAAATTATCAGGGCAGCTTGTCAGGACTGTCTCATTTGTTTTTTCCCAGCTTCTCCCATATGGTTTTTGTTTTGACTCAACTTGTAGGTGTGCTTGAATGGTCCAAAAGTAGCTATGCATCAGGACACCTGGGACATCCCTTAAGTCCAGCTTGAAAGAGAATTCGTGCTGGTGCAGCTGGAACAGAAACTGAATGGGGGGTGTCATGGTTTAACCCCAGCCAGCAACTAAGCACCACGCAGCCACTCTCTCACTCACTCCTGGTGGGACGGGGGAGAGAATCAGAAGAGTAAAAGCAAGAAAACTTGTGGGTTGAGATAAAGACAGTTTAACAGGTAAAGCCAAAACTGTGCACACAAGCAGAGCAAAACCAGGAATTCATTCACCACTCCCCATGGGCAGGCAGGTGTTCAGCCATCTCCAGGGAAGCAGGGCTCCATCATGAGTAACGGTAACTTGGGAAGATAAATGCCGTCACTCCAAATGACCCCCCCTTCCTTCTTTCCGCCACTTTATATGCTGAGCATGACGTCATATGGTCCGGAATATCCCTTGGGTCAGTTGGGGTCAGCTGTCCCAGCTGTGTCCCCTCCCAACTTCTTGTGCACCACCAGTCTGCTCGCTGATGGGGTGGTGTGAGGAGCAGAAAAGGCCCTGACTCTGTGTAAGCACTGCTCAGGAGTAACGAGAACTACCCTGTATTATCAACACAGTTTTCATCACAAATCCAAATCACAGCCCCATAATAGCTACTGTGAAGAAAATTAACTATGTTCCAGGAAAAACAACAGCACAGGGAGCTAACCCCCTTTGCAGAGCAGAGCTCTCTTGGTGCCAGCCAGCAGGTCAGATATGGCTAGGATGAGTCTGCTGGGCATGTGCCTTTGCTTAGAGAGGAGCAAAAAGGCTTTTATAGCAGCTTATGTAGTCAATCAGCCACCTGCTACCTCCTTGGCTTGTGCAAGGCCAGGAACCAGCGGCAGGCACATGTCCATATCAGGGCAGGGACAGGAGAGCTTGCATCCCCCTTCCAACAACCAGGATAGTCAGACACCAAAGCACTTTCAAGCTCATTTGTGAAAATACAGGCATGTTGTCTCTTTATATCAAAGATGGAGAAGTTGCACTTTTCTTCAAGGGAACACAATAATGCTTAAAACTAACTCTTACTTAGCATTTCAGCCATGCATTTTAGCGCATTTGGCATCGCTAGCGTTATTTATAACTGATTACATAAATGAAGAGAGGTTCCTCTACATTAATTTCACAGATCTTTAAAAACAAACTATTAACTCTTTTCTCAGTTGCTTAACTGTAAGATCAGAAGCCAGAGGTCAGTTCTTATCTCACAGAGGTTTTAAAGTGGAGATATTTTCTGTAATGTTTTATAAAGCCATCCCTGACCTTGGATTACTTGGTAACAATTAAACCAAGGGAATCATAGAATTGTAGAATACTTTGGTTGGAAAGGGCCTTTAAAGGTCATCTAGTCCAACCTCCCTGCAGTGAGCAGGGACATCTTCAACTAGATCAGGTTGCTCACAGCCCCATCCAACCTGACCTGGAATGTTTCCAGGGATGGGGCATCTACCACCTCTCTGGGCAACCTGGGCCAGTGTCTCACCACCTTATTGTAAAAAAATTCTTCCTTAGATCTAGACGAAATCTGCCCTCTCTAAGTTTAAAACCATTACCCCTTGGCCTATTGCTACAGGTCCTGTTAAAGAGTCTGTCCTCATCTTTCTTAGAAGCCCCCTTGAAGTACTGGAAGGCTGCAAGAAGGTGTCCCCAGAGCCTTCTCTTCTCCAGACTGAACAGCCCCAACTCTCTCAGCCTGTCCTCACAGCAGAGCTGTTCTATCCTTCTGATCATTGTTGTGGCCTCCTCTGGATGCTCTCCAACAAGTCCATGTCTTTCCTGTGCTGAGGGTTCCAGAGCTGGATGCAGGACTCCAGGTGGGGTCTCATTAGAGCAGAGCAGAGGGGCAGAATCCCCTCCCTCGACCTGCTGGCCACGCTGCTTTGGGTGCAGCCCAGGATACGGTTGGCCTTCTGGGCTGCGAGTGCACATTGCCGGCTCATGTCCAGCTTTTCATCCACCAGTACCCCCAAGTCCTTCTCGGCAGGGCTGCTCTCCATCCCTTCATCCTCCAGCCTGTACTGATACTGGGACTTGCCCCAACCCAGGTGCAGGACCCTGCACTTGGCCTTGTTGGACCTCATGGGGTTCACACAGGCCAATGCCTTTAGCTTGTCCAGGTCCCTCTGGATGGCATCCTGTCCCTCAGGTGTGTCAGTCACACCACTCAGCTTGGTGTCATCTGTAAACTTGCTGAGGGTGCACTTGATCCCACTGTCTATGTCATTGAGGAAGATATTAAAGAGTACTGGTCCCAATACTCTGTCCCCTGAGGGACACCACTCATCACCTCCCTGTCCTCCATGTTCCTAATCATAGCTTCTAGGAGGTTCTGTTCCATCATCTTCCCAGACACAGAGGTGAGACTGAGAGGTTGGTAGTCCCCAGGGTCCTCCTTTCTACCCTTTTTAAGAACGTGTGCAGTGTTTCACTTTTTCCAGTCTCCAGGGACTTGACCTGACTGCCAGGACTTTTCAAATATCATGGACAGTGGCTTGGCAATGACGTCAGCCAGTTCTCTCAGGACTCTGGGATGCATCTGGTCAGGTCCCACAGACTTGTGCATGTTCAGGTTCTTCAGGTGGTCTCGAACCTGATCTTCTCTTACAGTAGGAGGGACTTTGTTCCTCAAGTCCCCGTCTTGCAGGCCATCCCATCAAGAGGTGTGGGAAGAGACACAGCCAGTGAAGAATGAAGCAAAGAAGTCATTGAGTATCTCAGCCTTCTCATCATCTGTTGTTACCAACCTGCCAGTCTTGTTCATCGAAGGGTGTACGCTTTCTTCGACCTTCCTTTTCTGGCTGACACTCCTGTATAAGCCCTTCTTATTATTCTTTGCATCCCTTGCCAAGTTCAGCTCCAGCTGCACCTTGGCTCTCCTGACCTCATCCCTACACAACTGCGCAGCGTCCCTGCACTCATCCCAAGATACCTGTCCCTGCTTCCCGTGCTTGTGCATTTCCCTCTTGCCCTTTAGCTTGCTCAGCAGGTCTCCACTCAGCCATGCTGGTCTCTTGCCTTCCTTTCCCAATTTCTGACACCTGGGGGTCGAGATCTGTTGTGCTTTATGGAAAGCATCCTTAAATGTCTGCCAGCTCTGCTCCCTTGTCCCTGAGGGCAGTTTCCCAGGGGGTCCTATTGACTAACTCCTTGAAGACCTGCAAGTTTGCTTTCCTAAAATTCAGGGTCCTGACTTTACTTTTTGCGTGCCCCTATCCCTCAGGACTGTGAACTCTGTCAGTGCGTGATCATTGCCACCCAGGCTGCCTCCAATTTTGACATCACCCAACACTCATTTGCATCAGTGACCAACAGGTCCAGAATGGCATCCCCTCTTGTAGGGCTGTCTGTTAGCTGGCTTAAGAAATTATCCTCCATGCATTCCAGGAGTCTCCTGGATTGCCTACAGCTCATCGTACTACTTTTCCAGCAGATGTCAGATGATTGAAGTCCCCCAGTAGGACGAGAGCCTGCGAGCATGATGACTCCTGGGGCTGGAGTAGGAAGGCTTCATCAACAGACTCCCCTTGATCAGGCGGCCTGTAGTAGACACTGGCCACAAGGTTCCCTCTGTTGCCTTCGTCTTAGATTCTTACCCATAAGCTTTTGACCTGCTTGTGGCTATTCTTCAGAGATAGCTCTTCACACTCTGAAGTGTTTAAGTTCCTGAAGAATTAGAAAATATGTTAGAATGGTAGCGAACTTTTTCACCATGTCCTGTACAAAAATATTCTTCTTGCTGCTGTTTCCTTGGTTTTCCTGCAGGTACCCATCAGAAGCAATCAGATGAAGAACAATATATTGAAGAGAGTAACAATGATTTTATTTAATTAAAAATTATTCATGTATTCAGTTTCATTGAGACTTTTCCTGTAGGACTCACTAGAAGTAATTGCCAACTGGAAATTAAAGGGATAAGACATATAGCCATTAATTTTCAGAAACATTCAATATCTTTTTGTGCTGGATTTTTTCCAGTTAAGTGAGTCAGTTCTGTGCTGATTGTGGAAAAAGTAAAGTAATGACAAATTAATTCTGAGGGAAATGTGAATAGATTGAAGCTTGTTACTGAGCTGACTTCTAGACAACTAGTTTCCTAGCTGTCAACCTCTGGATTGTAAATGGGTGGCACTGTGCAGATGGATCTTTTCAGCACCATACAGAAAGTAACTGAAATAGAAAAAGCATTTTGCTTTATGGACCTAAGCACAAAGGAGAAATGCGTAAATATGTTCGTTTATACATAAACCCAATAGTGAATCTATCTAGTAAAAGATCCTTCAGTTATAGCTGTAGCAAACTTTTCTGAAAGTACTTACAAATATTTTTAATTAACTATGCAATGCTGACTGCATCATACATATATCTGTGTATATTCAGACACACTCATACACACACATGTATGCACCATCACTGTTCGAACTGGGTTTTGTCTTTAGCAAATGACTGGCAGTGCTAGACGTAATAAAGGGGTTTTCATCATATTGAATTAAAGTTACTCAAAGGAAATTGGAAAATGGAGCTTTGTGTGAAGACAGAACAGTATAAAAATGGAAAAGGTGTCTCAGCCCCTTCCCTTACTGCCTTTCATTCTTCTGCTCCCTGTTATGCTTCTAAACCAAGTGCTACTCCCACCTATTCTGTTCCCTTACTTTCATATTAAGTAGCAATACATCCTTTCATGTTCCTGTCGAGCCTGGCCAAGTGGCAATTGCTTGCTCTCTCATGCACATTAAGTTTTCTCATTGTCCTTAGATGAAAAGGTGTAATTGTGCTGGCTCTTCAAGACGATTTATTTTAGATGGAATTTTTCAAGAGTGATCAATCAGATTAATTTTGTTCTTCAGACACTGCACTGCAGCTTTGATATTCCTGTTCTTCCCAGTAACACGTCAATGACAGTATTTTTTCTGCAATATAACACCATACTAGTCAGTCTGATCAAGGGATAAGTTCATGGCATTTTAATACCCAACTACTACCAAGTGTTAATGCTGTTTTGACAGTAGTAAAATCTGTGTTTTTCACTCCATCTGTAATAAATGGGAGATGAAGTTACACTATTTCTGTGCAGGGGCACAGCGAGTACTAGAGAACATGATGATAAGCATGTGTGGCACTAAACATCATGGAACTACACCATTACTTGAGCTTCATCTGATTCATCTCATGACAAAAAATGAGCATGCAATAATGGAATAAGTGTTTGCAAACATTTTGCCACTTAATTTTTTTCACAGTTTATTTCAATAATAAACATGAAAGCGCATCTTGATAGGTTGAGTTGTGTGGGTGGTTAGTCTTTTATTTTTATTCAGAAGATTCTGTGAAATTACATCATTTAGTTATCTTGTCTGTAGTAAGAATACTGAACTCAGTCATTAGTTATACCAAGTTATCTTCATTCTTATTGAAATCATAGGACAATAACAACAGAATTATTATGCAGAGTTTTGTTCGCTCAATTTGAATACGCATGAGAAGCTGTCCAGAGAATGCTGGCAAGACAACGCTTTTGTTAAAACATTAAAAAAAAGGACTTTACAGAGCAAAGAAGGAGCAATCTTTAAGTACTGTATCAGAGTAAAATTTGGTGCTAAATTATTTTATGAAAATACTGTTCATACTTTATAATTCATGAGTAAATATGTAAACCTGGAAGCTAGATCTCCCTGCAGACTGTAAGAAAAAAATGTTAACAATTTCTGAAAGGCTTGATCTAGTCTCATCAGCTGGAAAGCATTAACCACACTCTTCCCAGCCATTGTGGAAAAAGCCTTGAATTTGGATTTCTAAAATAGGAGATGACAGCACAGTTTATAATTTTGTCTCCTTTTACATGAGGAACAGAGGATCCAAAGCTACAGAATCTTCAGGGTGACAGAAGAAAAAGGGGAGCTGGGCTGAGGAACGATTGCTTTGTCAGGATTATGTGCTGCAGTCAAGGCTGGAGGAGCTGCCTGACTGTCGCTTGCATTTTGGAGAACAGTCACCATTCTGCTCCCATGGTTGTTTCTGTTCCAGTGCCAGAATGCACGTCCCATGTCTGATTTTTATCTCATTTCCAAATGACACAACTGGCACAAGTCCTCTTTTGATCTGTGAGATCAGAAGCAGATGTTGAGTATATAGTTTGATGATATGGGGACAGGTTTTACAGGTCTGGCTCCAGCAGCCAGACCCAGGCATGCCCTGATGTAACGGGTAAGACTGCAAGGTCATGACATCATGCCTGTGTCACAGGCTGTGGGCCCATCTGTTTAAGGTACCTTTTATATGTGACAGAACTTTTTTTAACAAAGCAGCAAGGGAAAAACTCATTCTATGACTCTTTTGTAAAGGACGACCATTCAGCAGCTGTGCCCTGAGCAATGTCCTCTGTACCTCACCACATGACTTACAAACGCAGGAAGCAGACACGCAGACAGCAGATGTAAAAGCTCAGGTCTGGGTTAAGACACTCGAATACCGAAGTCTGTATGTGCGTTGTCTCAGCTCGCTCTACTGAAGTTGCATGGATCATGCCCAAGGAGACACAAGGGTTGGGATTCAGTTGCCCAAACATAGACATCTAGTATCAGTTTAGTTGCAGTGACGCACCTTTCTTGGTCTCTTGAAGGCACTTCAGAAGGGTCCATGTGTCCTCTAGGGTATATTTACCATCACCTGCAGATGTCTCAGACACCTTGTCCTGTCCAGACAAGGTCCTGGACCACCTGCTGTGCTGGTTTTGGCTGGATGGAGTTAATTTTCTTCACAGTAGCTAGTGTGGCGCTAAGATTTGGATTTGTGATGAAAACAGTGCTGATAATACAGGGATGTTTTCATTACTGCTGAGCAGTGCTTACACAGAGTCAGGGCCTTTTCTGCTCCTCACACCACCCCATCAGCGAGGAGGCTGGGGGTGTACAAGAAGTTGGGAGGGGACACAGCTGGGACAGCTGACCCCAACTGACCAAAGTGATATTCCAGACCATATGACATCATGCTCAGCATATAAAGCTGGGGGAAGAAGAAGGAAGGGAGAGACGTTCAGAGTGATGGTGTTTGTCTTCCCAAGTCATTGTTACGCATGATGGAGCCCTGCTTTCCTGGAGATGGCCGAACACCTGCCTGCCCATGGGGAGTGGTGGATTAATTCCTTGTTTTGCTTTGCTTGTGGGCACGGCTTTTGCTTTACTTGTTAAACTGTCATTATCTCAACCTATAAGTTTTCTCGCTTTTACTCTTCTGATTCTCTCCCCCGTCCCACAGGGTGTAAGTGAGTGAGCGGCTGTGTGGTGGTTCATAGCTGGCTGGGATTAAATCATGACATGTGCTCTAGCTGACCTCTGAGCAGAGAGACTGGACTGGATGATTTCAAGTGGTCCCTTCCAACCTAAATGGTACTGTGATGTCAGCTGGCAACAGATGCCAGTGCATTGGGCACCTGAAAGTTGCACCTCTGCCAAAATGCCTGTAGGCTCCAGTGACAGTGCTGACTCCACCTTGATTAATTCGAGGATGCTTAGGAGCCTAGTACCCCATGATATGCCCTACATCTGCCTGGGAATGGCAGATACTGAACAGCACTTATGGGAAATATGCACCCTTTCCCTGCCAGGCCAGGTGGGACACCCTCATCATCTCAGGTACACTAGATACTAATGTCTGGGTGACGGACTTCTCAATGGTCATATTTTGGAATATTATGTAGCCAGGAGTCCAGATGGCAAAGTCTGCCCATCCCAGATGAGTTGCTTCCATGGGAAGATAACTCCTTGCTATTATATTATGCATCTACTTTGAGCATGCTACATTTCCACGTGTTATGCTTTTGTCTTTTGCATTAATGACTCTTCGGTTACCTGGAGCTTCCTTGCTATGCTGGTACTTGATGAAACCATCTCTAAACCATTTCTTGGGCAAACTGAAAAAAGACTTTTAATTTTTGTTTTAATTTAAGGCAGATTTTTCAGACCTTAATTCATTCCTGCAGCCCTTATTAACAGTTTTTGATTCTCTAAAACCACACATAGTGGTATGCCTCCTTTCCACCCTACTACTTAGTAACTGTGGCATTGCAGCAGCCATCACATACCACATTGTCCTGCTTCAGTCGTCCTGTCCAGTAACTCATCTCAACTCTAATTGCCTTTCACCATCCAGCCTTTCATTCTGTAAGCATAAACAGTCTGCATGCAAACTTCGCATTCAAATGTGCTCAAATGGATGATTTTAATGGATGATTTAAAATGGATTATTTAAATGAGACCCATTTACCACACATTTGTTTCTTGCTCTGCCTTTATGTTTTCACCAGAAAATAATTTACTTTGATTTCTCTTTGCATTTGTTTTGCAGTGTCTGCCAGCAACAGTGCGGTTTTTTTCCCAGCTCATTGGTATACACTGATTAGCAAAACAGGACAGTGAAAAGTCTTAAAGTGACCAAACTTTTTGTGACCAAAACAAACCTAAACCCCAAACAAGTCTGAGTTGATTTTCATTCATCTTTGAGTTACATTAAGGGATGCTTCATCAAGCACTAAAAATTTGGAAGATCCCTCTCATGCCAGTGGACCTGGCCTACTTGAGTGGTGTGTGCCTTTTGCTACCTGGATCAGAACAAGGCAGATGAGCCAGTAATTGAATGCTGGTGACTTTTCACTGAAGAAACTACTGTTTCCCATTAAATCATAGCAATGCTATTGTCTGAACAGGAGACAAAACAGTAGGATCAGTAGAGGCATGCAAGTGGAGGATGAAAAGAGCTGTTTTCCTTTTAGTCTCTCTTTAAAAATGAAGCGGTACCCAGAGACACTCATCCCAAATATCCATCACCCTCCCTATTTGGCTGTTCAGTGAGAATCTATCTCATTTTATTGTGCAAAATATTTTCTCACACACCCATAGTGCAGCACAGGAAAGTCCCTCCATTAGGTTCCCTGAGCAGGAGAGAAGCCGCAGCACTGGGCTGCAGGAGGGGGTCCTTGTGTAAAACCTGGCTGTAAGGCACGTTTCCAGTCCCACAGCCTACTGCCAAGGTCCTTTCTTTCCCACTGCAGCTGGAAGTGGCCTGTTCCCATGACAGGACTGACGTACAGTCAGGTCCTTCATGTTTTGTTGCAGCTGCCAATATCACAGAGCATTGTGTGTCTTGGATTGATATAACAGTGAATTAGGTTGAAATCTGGAATTTTGGATTATTTTGTTGCACTCCACTTCTAATTGCAGACTGCCCAAGAATCAGCAGTGTTGGACTGATCCATAATCTCTTTGCCTTGCTTCTGAAAATCCAATTTTTTAGTCTACAAAATGTACCGATTTGGATAAGCAAGCTAAGCCAGCCAACATCAGAAGGGAGCGTACCAGCAAATTATCTCCCTCTCCCCCACCTCTCTACCATCGCTATAATCTCAATTACCCTGGGACAGTAAGAAATACAGAGGAATCCAGTCAGCTTGCTTAATTTTCCTTGGTGGATGGGATAGAGCTGCTTGTGACCTATTGAGCTGTTCTAACCTACACAGTAAAACCTACCCAGTTTACTTTCAAACAGTTGCAGCTTCTTTAGTCATATTGAATAAAACTTTATTATTTTCCCTCTAAAAATTCTGAAAATTGAGAGCCATGAGCTATTCAGGGCAGCACATGTTACCATGTGACAGGCTTAGCCAGCATAGCCAAGTGTTACTGTTACATGCACTGACACCATCAAGTCTCAGCCACAGACCTGAACATTGTCACAATGGGGCTACCTACAACCCTATGATTAAGAAAGTATTACCCTCCAAAAAACCCTTTGGCATCCCTTGGGTTTAGCTGAGGGAAGGACGTTGATGTCTCCTAGGCTGATCTATTCACCTCTTACAACGTCTCTTGTACTTGGAGCCTCGTGGTATTTGGGCAATGGTGTTTTTCTGTATAGGGAGTAGGAAGTGACAGACCTCTTTTGGGGGAACATCAGACACAACACCCCTTTTCCATCCACCTGCTCACTGCAAACCAATGCTTAGAGGGCAGACAGATGAGTGGAGGGAAGAAGAGAGACTTGGGTGCCTCACCTGGCCACCCTTGGGTGGCTGAGCCAAGAAACGCTCTGGCAGCCCACC
>NW_010518543.1:15088-27252 GCF_000687285.1 Phaethon lepturus
CAGCCAGCTCCTAGCTACTCATTGAGGACCTTTATACTCTCTTTATACTTTTTTTCCAACTCAGAAACATTTTGCAGTCACTTTGTGCAGACCAGTCATATCAGATATGGGAGCAGCTCACTTTAATACATCTTTGAGTTGTTCAGGTTTAATGTGAACGGTCTTGATAGTAAGAGCCCCAACGTGAGATGGACAATAACAGCTCCAGTGTGCAAGGATGAAGTCCAAATGGCAACTGATGCTCACTCCTCCAGCCAAGGCAGTACGAAAGTGCCCTACGTGAGTCACAGCAGGGGTGGTGTCGTACAGCGGCAATTAATTTGCTCCTAAGGCCAACGGGTCCAAGTGGTAAACGCTTTTGCAAATGGAATTTACTGTTCCAATGCAAATAACTAACTGACAAACAATAACCACTCCAGCCTGAAAGCCTGGCCAGCAATTGGCTGACATTTGTGTTGCAGAGAGTTTACAGATTCCCCACGAGTTGGATAGGAGCTGTGTTTTGCAGCAACAATTGATTTATTACTGTGACAACCAGTAGAAATAGAAGGACCTGCTGGCAGGCAAGGGTGTGATTTGTTCCTCTGCACATAAGCAAGAGATGTCCAGCTGGCCCGTGGCCATTCCCAGGCAAAAGCCCAGGGGAGGAAGCAGGTTTTATCTCCTCTCTGCTTGAGTTTTGCCTGCTAAATAGTGAAGGAATTAGGTTTTTTTTATATTGTACCAAAACACATTTGTATTTAGTAATGTTTCTACAAAGTGAGTAAGGTGGATGCAAAGGTCAGGCTGTCTTCTAGATATTTCACTTCTCAAGCAATAGGATGGCACTTTATCTGTTATTCATGAACAGAAAATCATTCTCATTTATTTTGCAGCAGCCCCTGTAGGGACCAATCGAGGTTCCATTGTGCTGATGCCTGACTGGTGTCCGTGAGCAGAAAAGCACTGCTGCCTGCTTGGATGCAGTTCAGAAACATCCATTTTTTGCCATGTAAGGTTTAACATGAGCACATTCTGATCAGCAAAGCACGTAAGCACACGTTTAAAGCAATCTCGCTCCAGCAAAATGTTTCAGTCCTCCCAAAGAGAGGGGAATTTAAACGTGCAAAAACGCTTGGCTAAATCAGACAGGACTGCTGCACCCGGACCTCGCGTCTTTTGAGCCTTCCACATAAAAGAGGGAGTTTTCTTTTGATGCATAGAGGGGTTTTGGGGGGTGGTTGGACATCATGTCCAAATGAAGTCTTGAGCCAGGGTGTTTTCTCTCCTAGGCATGTTCTAAGACTGCCCCAGTGAACTGACACAGTGCAGAGAGCTGCGACTAGTGGGAGTGTGATAGTCCTCTGCAAGGGGTGTGAGCAGCAAGAGAGATGAACCATTTTCATTTTCTGAAACAAAATAATGAAGTGTAATAGACTGAAATTAAGCTATGAAAAATAAGGCTGAACAAAAAAAAAAATGTGCCGATTATGGAGTAATCTTGATGGAACAAGGGAAGAAACCAAAATGGCATGTCATATTTCACAGTGGTTAATCTGTTGTAGACTAAAACAGAAGGGTTAATTCTTCACTGGTTGATAATGGACAAGCTGAGACTTCAGGGATATGAAAAATTAAAATCAGTGTATGATAATGAATACATCATTTATGTGAATATAGCAGGGAATATTTGTGGTGTATCATTTTTGCTGTAAAAATAATACAAAAAAAAATCAACATTGACCCACAGCTAGCTACAGCTACTTCATATTCTGAGTGTTGTGTAGAATTACCATATCTTTCTACACTCATAAGCCTGGAAAACACTGACTTTGTAAAGCTGATAACTGTAATGCAGTGGAAACTTTGTTTGGGATCAGTGGAGTGCATCGTAGTGATAATGAATTTGCCCGTAATGCTGTTATAGTAATTGAAGTTGCAGTTTGTCTCCTGCACAGCAAAGCAGGCTGAGGCTGCCAGAAGGTTTCCTAAAACTTCCTTTTGCACTGCCGACTAATTTGCTGCCTTCATCCAGCGATTGCTTGCCTGAGTTTCCACCACTTTGTGAGCTCCAACACAGAATTTGTGAGTTCTAGCACAAACTCTAATGAATACAGATAATTTCGGGTTTTTAAGATGTTTAACTGCTGCAGAATGTACAGGTTACTTCCTTGTAGAATAAGGAATCACAACATTTCATGTTTAAACCAAAAAACCAAAGTACTAGAGTAAGCCTTTAGGTGCCTCATTTCCATTGAAATCAGTAGAGTGGTGCACTGAAAATAACTATTTTTGTAGGGTTATACAACATAGTGTTCAGCCTTCCTTTCCATTTTGAGATTTTATTTTTAAAGAGAGTCCTCTACTTAGATTTCTTTTAAGACTTCCCTTCCTTTCTGCTTCTGTTGTATATCTTTAACTGTCCAGGATGATTTAGCAGTACTTAACTCTCAGAATGTTAAAAAGATGTTCAAGGCTCCCCTTACATGGGAAGACAAAAAGCAGCTTTAAGACATTGGCAGCTTTCTCATCTACATATGAAAGCAACAGGAAAAGAAACAATTAAGCGGCACAGCTTCTCCTGGAGCTCTCAGACCTTTCTATCATCTTCATTTTCTTCTTAGCAATTTATGTGAGCCTGCCTTGTGCCTTAGCCTGGCTCACTTGGCTGCATCATTCCCCCCAACACTCCTAAGGCAGGCAAAGCTCCCGCTGAATTCAAGCCTGATATGGTTCATTGCAGGAAGTGAAACCAGTTTTGGTTTTAGTGGGATATCTACAGCTGAAGCAAGCACATTTAATATACATTGCCCTGAGTCGACTTTCACACTAGTGCTAGTTTTTTTCACTTTTGGTGAAGTTTGATTTACACCAGGCAGTGCAGAACTTACTCCTCACATCACCAAGGACCATCTGTCTCAAAGGGAAAGTGTCTTGTGGAAGCTGGTGTGGAAGGGAATGCTGATATTCATGAATGGCCAGCCTAGGCAAAGTGCAATTGTACTATCTGAATGAACAGCAAGCCAGATCCTCAGAAACCTGGCTGGGTAGCAAGAGTGTTCTCCTGTGCTTGTGCCCGATAACTGTCATACTTGTGTGAGTATGGAATATTGAGGTTTGTCAGTGGGCATCGGACTGATGGCTGTGTTGACAGGGAGGAGGGAGGAAGCACTTCTGGCTAGCATAACTGACAGGGGACGCCGCTCTATTTCTTTTAGTACATCTGGCAACATAGAAGTGGCTGAAAGAGGGTTGTGGGGGCTTTTTTGTGTCTTTCACTATGGTTAACTGCTCATTAATATCTCTTAACCCTTACTTTCATGGACGTTTGAATTCTTTGAGACTTGTTTTTCACTCTCTCATCCAGTCTCAGGTGAGCGTTTGGGGTAGTTATTTGAAAAATCAGTATGGGCTGAGAGAATATCTGAGATGAAAAACAACTGGGTCTTGGATTCTCCTTAAGCATTTTTTTTCAGGTAAATTGAAAGAGCACATTAGGCAAAAAAAAGCTGCCTAAAGGGTTACTGAAACAGTATCACTACCAGCTTCAGCTGCAAAAAGGACCTTAGCAACCCTTAGCACAGTCAGGGACAGAGGTCCTCAGCTCTCCTTCTGTTTGACGGGAGCTGCTCTGCCTCCACATATGCACATGCCCCTCTGACCCAGGCAGACCAGAGAGGACATTCCAATTAACCCTGTGTAGCAGTTGCCACACCTGCAGCAAGGAGTGCGTGACGTGTGACAGCAGACAATAGTGGCATTCTAGCATTTCCCACAATTTTGATTTTTTTTTTAGTGTCTTCAAATCACACATATATGGCAGTCCAGCAATAAAAACCTAGCTCTAGATTGCTGTTTCTGCCTGAACCTGAAGCTGTCTCCAAAGCCACCTTGGCTGTGACACGCCAGCTGGAGTGTGGCATGAGTTGAAGTGTTAGGTGCCTATCACTTCCCTGAAGTTAATGCTGTGTGTCACTAACCACTGCAGCCGTCTCCCACACTCCTAAAAGCAATTTCCACTCTATTAAGTTCTACCCTTTATGGTGTCCAGGAAGATAGAAACAGACTTCATTTCACCCACAGTCTTAGCAATTGTCACCAATCCACCCTTGGGTGGGTTATTAAATTAAGGCTATTGAATCAGTTTCTGCTAGCAGCTATTCGGTGTCAAACCTGGACTAATCCCAAATTTACAGTTAAGTTGATGTTAGTTAGGAAATAAAAGTGTGTCCCTTCAAGTTTTAGCTCTGTCCATTGCAGGCTGTGTTAAAGATTCAAAGTGGTCTAGAAGCAGCCACGGATGGCTGCATGGGGAAGACGTCCTATAGGATAACTTCTCAAGAGGATAGTTTGACCTGCTCACTGTGCTCTGAAATTTCCTGCACAGTGAACTGAGGAGCTCTTTCATGAGAGGGGACTGATGTCAACTAAAATTACAGTAGCTCTGTTTTCTCTCCATAATTTTGCTTAATGGGTTTTCTGTAGTGCTAAATTTTCTTCCCAGAGCTCCCAGTTTCTTATGGGAAGGGTGACCCATTTCCTTCATACACCTGGGAGTCCAAAGAGGAGCATTTGGGTAGCAGGAGAGATCCAGGGAGTTTATACAATTTTCTGCACTGGGACATTTTTGGGCTCTTCCAGTCCCAGTTCCCAGGTGAAGGTATTAAATACCAGAGGCAGCACTCCTCCAAGAGACAAAGCTTCCCACATGCTGCAGACACTGGGGAAGCTCAGTGCAGCCAGTGGCTGATGCCGTTTCTGTCGGTCAGGAGGTGGCTCACTGGCATTCATTAATTTAATTCTACAGACTCAGTCAACATGTCCACAAAGTACTCAGGAAGAGCTGCACATGGGGAAGTTGCTGGTGGGTTGGGCGGGTGCAGCCTGTGCCCACCTCACCTGGAGCACAGGAATGAGACGTGCACCAAGCACCGTGCAGCTTCCCCTGTGAAAAGACTTCAGGGCTTGTCCCAACTTTATGCTTGAGAATGTCCTGTACATAAAAGTGGAGACTCAACTCAGCCAGAGCCCTTGGATGGTGTCGTTTCCTCTCTGCAAAGGGACTGCACTAACTCTTCCCCTCACCCCCAAGTCTTCCAGCCTCTTAAGTCCTTTGGTTTTTTAGATTAACTTGTAAAAAAGGAAAATAAGCTCTGCTGGGAGATGCAGATTATTTAAAAAAATGTGAAAATAGATGCCGCTAGCTCACTCCGTTCTTTAAGGGGCAGAGCCTTCCCTCCAGCCCTGATTTCAAAGACAGTGGTCTATGGTAGTTTCTTGGTCTGTGACAGTTGTCTCCCCTGCGGCCCCAAAAAGCCTCTTGCTTTCTACCATGAGGGTTGTGGCAGTGTAAGACCCGCCCCACTCCTCTCCAGTCCCGCCATGTGCTGCAGGCTGCCAGCCTGTTCCGTCCCTCCATCACTGCCCTCATCTCCCCTTGCTCCTGCAGGGTTCCCACAGAACAGCAAGGCAAACAGGCAGGAATCCATCCTGCCCTCCCACAGCCTTTTAAGAACACATAACTTACAGGAATAAACCCAACAAATACGGTCCCTAGTAGAGCAAACCGCAAGAAGCCTGGCTTGGGACCAGCCTGGGCTGGAGTGGCACCAAGGTTGTCTCAAAGCTCTTTCCATACTAACATAGCATAGGCAGACCCCTGTGCTCAAAGGCATAACTCATTGGAGAAATTAGTCCATAAAATTATTCCTAATAAAAGAGGCTTATTTTTTATTTAATGTCACGTTAAATAAATTGCCAAGCGCAGCAGTGAGGATTTAATACTTGCAGTGCTAACCATATTACTTAGCATTTATATAGTGCTTTCCTTATTCAGAAAAGAGCTTTTTCTAACTTAATTCATCCTCAGCCAGCCTCTGCATGTCATGAGGGAAGTCAGGAACATTTAATATCCCCGCTGATCAATAAGGCGTACCGCTGGGACCAGCACAGCTCTGTTACTTTTCCGCTTCTCCCACCCTCATCATTGCACCCGAGTTGATTTTTGATGGCTGCAGCCCATACCTGTGTCCTGGAAGTCCCCAGCAGAGCATGGGGAAGGATCCTGCCCTTCAGTGAGAGCCGGCTGTGGCTGCTGGCTGGGCAGCCAGCAGGAGCAGAGCTGAGTCTGGTGGCAGGCAAGGATCATGCCTCAGCAGATGAAAAGGATTTAGAGAGCAGATATGGAGGCTGAGAGCTGGGAGCTGGGGTGTGGAGGGGAGGATGGGGATGAAGGGATGCTGAAGGGATGCTTGGGCTGAGGAGGGCATCGGCTCTTGGCCTTTGGCAGAAGAGAATTTGGGCCAAAAGCTGGTGGAAGGATTCTGCTATAGAAAGGTTTAGAGGTTGCTTTGAATTATTTTACTTGATGGGGGTGCTTAAGGCATGGTAACGGGGTTGAGGAAGAGGACAGTAGGTCTGGCATGGGGCTGGGGCAGGTGGATACAGAGTAGGTGTCCCTGGAGGTGAGCAACTTGGGGTGTGAGGGATAGTGCTGGAAGAGGGGTTCAGCCTGGAGGAGCTGGGGGTTGATTTCCATGTCAGGAGACCTGCAGAGCGGGCAGTATTCCTGGGGAGCGGCTGCCCGTCTCTGCACACCTTCCCGGTGCCTACACGTGACTGCTGCTGCTCCCAGCAGGACAGGGCTCTTCCCACCAGCGGACACAAGCCCCTTTGCCAGGGAACAGGGGCAAACAAGGTGCCAGCAGAGCGCACAGAGCCCACTCCATGGCTCTGCACCTCTCCAGTCGCTGCTCCTGTGGGGTGGATGCCACAGCCCCATCGCTTGCCCACGTCCCAGGAAGAGTCTCAAGTATCTGTGTGGGGGTCTCGGGCACGAGGTGCCCGGGGACAGGCAGTGAGTGGCTCATACTGCTGCGTTTCATCTGTTGAGGGACTGCTTGGCACGAAAGGGAACAAATAAGAAGAGCTACACTAGCCCTTTAATCATTCGGGATCCTGCTTTTAATGTGTGTAAATACGTCTGTGTGCCAGTTCTCCCCTCCCCTTTGAGCTGGCGTAACTCCTAGTTTCAATAGATTTCTCTGGTAGAGACCAGACCCATATATTGCAGTCGCTACATGAGCCAAATTAATGCTCATGTAGATGGCACTTCCTTTTGGAAAGGATAGCAGCTATACACTGGTGTTGATTAATATGCTGATTAATGAATAAGATACTGATTAGTGCCTACTACCTCTGTAAATTAACATTTACAAAACTGTACAGTTACTGTAGGGGTGGGATGTGTTTTTTTTGTCTTTTTTCTAGATAACCTATTCATTGAGATAGATGTTCATTGAGACAGATGTTTTTACCATAAATCAATTGGAGATTATATTATTTTTATTGAAACTTTCTCTATGCTTACTTTTAAAGAGTTAAAGTTTCTTATTTAGAAATACTCAGTTTTACTCCCCTATAAACTTCTTTTGCTTTAATAGTGCATGAAAAATACTGAGTTAACGTAGTTTAAAAAATTACTTTATTATAAATCCTTCCTGAAAGATCCCTACATATATAAATTATTATGTTGTAATTACAAGCTAGAACAAATATTTATTTCCTTTGTTCCTCAAAATACATTGATTCTGTTCTATACCTTCTGCCCAAAAAATAGCTTCAGGTCCCATTGAAAATTATATTTTTTCTGGAAAAAGGAACAGATACCTATCCCAAAAAGTTGACCCCAAATTACATTTAACAAAAACAAAACCATTCATTGACTATAACATTCTGTACATGGTATATGCTCATACTTCAGTATTTCCAGGCTGAAACTGCTCCTAACATTTTGCCGTAAACCTGAATCTAATATGAGTGAGAGGCTGCTTTAATTTTTTAAGGACCAGTTCTCCTAGCTGCAAAGGTATTGAAGACAGCCTGGGAGACACAATCTGTGCGATGCTGCTCTTTATTGTCACAGGTACAGAGTTCTGATGTGGCAATGCTGCACATTCAGGTCATTGAACATTTACCAATCAGGGAGGACTTCAGTCTCTAAAAAGGTTACAAATGTTTTTTGTCAGAACACACTTACTATAAGCAGTCTGATCTCAATGGAGTCCTACTATTTTATTTTGGGTAATAACAACAAAGTCTTACCGATGGCTGATGGAGATACCATGGGGTTAATTTATATTCACGTTGGAAAAGCAAAGCAGTGCTCCCTCCCAACTCTGACAGATCCCACGAGTCTTTTCAATAGTTGATTGTCAGGTTGTCCCGATCAACAGCTTAGCGCTGACAACAGCTCACAGTTTATTTGCAGCTTTGGAGCCTGGTCCTACAGTGTTTCTCTTCTGACAGGAGATTAATAAAGGTGTCACTGTGGGAGACTTTTAGCCGGCTGCTATGAAAAGAACCCTCCTTGCCTTCCCTCACAAGATCCGCTAGTTCACTTCTGGAGCTTGTGGCTTTCCCCTCAGCTGAGTTTAGCTCCATCAGCTCCAGTTCGTGCTTGGCAGCTGTTTCTAAAACTCTCTGTTTGTTATAATACCTGACAAAGTTGTTAATGATGGGATGGATGGGAAGGGCGATTGCTATCACCCCGCAAAGAAAACTGATGGCAGCATTCAGTTTTCCTAGTGTTGTTTTAGGGTATATGTCTCCATATCCAACTGTGGTCATGGTAATGATTGCCCACCAAAATGACTGAGGGATGCTTTTAAATAAAGTTTCAGGGTGACTTTGCTCCATGGTATAACCCAGGGCAGAAAAGACAAAGATTCCAACAGCTAAATACATGAGGAGCAGCCCGAGCTCCTTAAAGCTGCGTTTCAGGGCGTACGTTAGAGTCTGGAGCCCCGAGGAAGGCCGTGCAAGCTTGAAAATCCTCGCGATCCTCATGATGCGCAGCGCCTGGACAGCCTGCTGGACGTTGCTTAGCTCCATGAGCTTGGCTCCCAGGTGGGTCAAGGTCAGGCTGACATAGAAAGGAAGTATTGCTAGCACATCAACAATGTTCATGAAAGACAGGGCGAAGTGGAGTTTGTTGGGAGAGGAGATGAGCCTCAGCACATACTCCATGGTAAACCAGCCTATACAGGCTGTCTCTATGCTGTCCAGGGTCGGGTGTTCCATACGATTCCCCTCTGCATCCACAACCTGCAGGTCTGGGATGGTCCCCACACACATCACGACAGAGGACATTAAAATAAACAGAAAGGACAGAACAGCGATCACTCGAGCTGGGTAGGACGATTCTGGCTTCTCCAGAAATTTCCAGATGTATTTTTGGCACCTTTTCCAGCGACTTTCCGAGGCATCTACTCCCAAGTCATCCAGAATCAGTTGCACCCTTCGAGCTATTTCTTCCAGTTCCTCCTTTTTTTCACTTAGATGAGTTTTGCAGCAGTCATCCAAAAATTTCAGATCCACTTTCCAAAATTCCATCTCATTCTTGAAACATATGGGGCATATTCCTTTCTTCATGTGAATTTCCCCAAAGTAGTACACGTCAATAATGCATTTGAAAGCATCTGGATCTCTGTCAAAGTAAAACTCTCTCTTTCCAGGATCATAGTCATCACAAAGGGAGAATATGCTATCGTATCCCCCCGATAAACAGTTGATCAGCTCTGCCAGCCGCGTTTCTGGGTATTGATTCAGGTTATCTCCGTAGAACACCTGCCTTACCCCACCGACATTGACTACGATCTCCGTTTCTTCATTTTTTTCTGATCCATCAGTGTTGACACCTGGAAACCTAGAGTCTCCTGCCATTTTAATTGTATTGGCTTTTTTTTTCTTTTTTAGCCTGTTGTTTGGTTTCAAAGCTTTGTGGTTTTACTTTCTCATGAAAGCAAATCAGCACCGAGTCAGCTCTATTACAAATGTTACCAAACTGACCCGGAGTCGCAGTGGGAAAGGTTACAGAAATAAACCTGCGGTCAGGAAAGCCTCCTGAGGTATGCAACAAGCTGCAGGGAAAAGACAAGTCATTGGGCTGCTGTGCCTGCAAGCAGGGTGTTAGAAAGCTCCAGCAGATTTGAAAGAGAAGAAACCATTTAATAAAACTCACCCCTCTGCTCAGTGCTCGAGAGTCTTTTCAGGTCCCATTCTCTCTCTAAAAGTGATATCTATTCACAGGTTGGAAGTCACGGCAGAGAAATAAATCCTGTGCTCTGATTAATGCAACGTGCAGTGAGTGACAGTTCTCAGAGAGACCATCAGCAGGGCGAGTCCACAGAAAACTGTTGCGGTTTCTCTCTTCGATTCCACAGATTTCCCTAGAAAGCTGCGTTTGAATTTTGTTTCTCTCTCCGTTTTCTTTTTACTCTAAGATCTTCCAGAGTTTATCTGCTGACTCTTGCACATAGTCATTCCGTGCAAGCGTGCTGAGGAGAAACTTGTGCTTGTTTTCCCTTTGCTGTTTCCCAACACAATACGGAGCCCAGGCTGCGAGGAGTCCTTTCCAAACTCTACCCTCTTCTGGTGAAACTCAGCAAAGCACCAGCTACACAGAAAGCAGCTCAGCTATTTATACGCCCGCCTAGCTGTAAAATAATGTGTTTCTATACTGCCATGCAGTTTAACAATTTAATTTTTTTTTTCTAAATCAAATGCAAAACATAATCGTGTATAAAGTCATCCAGAGCTGCAGAAAGACACACAAATACATGTCTTTCTGATGGCAGAAGCCAGCGAAAAAATACTGTGTTTTGGAATACATACAGGACATAAATCTTCCTCTCAGCAGGACTGGAGCAAGTTTAGAGTAATTCTCTGTCAGGACATTGAGTTACTGCAGATTTGTACTGGTGTCATTGAGAACCAAGCAGAGACCATAAAGTTTTCATTGCAGCTGCAGAGCAAAACCTTCCCTGCACTCTGCACATGTTTCCCAAAGCTCTGTGTCCTCAGTTTTAGCCTTATTTTCTTGATCTGCAGACAACTGACCCTCATGAGTGTTTGAGTAATTTACAACATCTATGATGACTTGTCGGTGAATGCTACTTACCAGCAATAGTGCTTTGTACTTCATCCAGCTCTTAACCAGTAGGAGTAGAATAACAAGCATTTCCTTTTAGCTTTGTTTTCTCCAAATTCCAGGATTTGATGGACATTTGTTCCCTGGACACTTACATGCAGGAAGGCCTATCTCTGTGCTCTTAAATCTGACTATGTAGTTCATTTTAGTGGGTCCTGAGAGCTCTGATCCAGCAAAAGCCACAGTTAACTAGTTAACCATTTCTGGCCACAGCAGAATGATCTACAAAAGCAGGTTTTGATCTTTTCCAGTTTACTGGCTTCTGAAAAGCTTCTAAGTGGAATGGAACAGAAAGGGGCAAATCTGACTGATAGTTTGCTTCTCTAGACTTGTGTCCATCCTGAGAGAAAGGTGAGAGCTGTCACCCAGTGAGGGAGACCCTGCTGAGCATGCTGTGCTCCATTTCTACTCCCTTGCTGGAAACTTATGGGGGACTAGCAAGAGGTTGTGCATCAGACCTCATCTTGACATGGAGTACGCACGTAGCCTCAAGTACCTTATGAATATCCCTTGGAGGTAGTTTATGATGCTTATGCGTGCACAAGCCACGAGTTAAAATCACTGATCCAGCCCCTTCCCAGACCTTCCAGTGACCTTCCTTGTCCCTGAGCTCTTGCATGTTTGAGGAGAGTGAAAATAGGAGAGGGAAGAGGTGAATTCGTAATAGAGGAAGACTTGCAAGGTACATGTGAAATAGAGGAAAAGAATCCTTTCTCTTTGTCTGTCACACACATCCATGCACAAATTTATAATGCAAAAACTGAAGCCAAGGGAAGTGGGTCCTTGCTGCTCTGTTATAGTCACCCAGTACATGTAACACCCAGTCACCCATTCTCACAGGGAGGAATAAACCATGCTTGAAACATAGCTCCATAATCTTCTTCAAATGGCTGGGTTGTGTTGCTCGTACCCCTGCTGCAGAACACTACGGAGGGCAAGGAACAGCAGCTGCAGGAGCTGGTCACCTTATTCAAGTGACAGTCCCAGGAAAAGGGTAATATCTATTAGTCTACACCTCAGCCACACTGTTAATCTCTGGAGGTCGGTGTCACCTTCATGTGTACCTGAGGGTAATAGAAGATGTTATTTTAATTTTTTTTCTGGGCACATGTGAATTTACTGAGATTTGCAAGCTTCTTGGGACAAAAGAAATACCTTGGATATCTGGCAAAAAACTAGTTTTGTGGGTTCAGCA
>NW_010518543.1:27270-34085 GCF_000687285.1 Phaethon lepturus
ATATTTACCCACCTGGGACTTCCTTGCCCACTAACATGAATGGTTTGGCTTGATTTTAGTACAATAATTTTTAAGATGCCAATAGCAGTTACATGCTTGCACAGGGGAGAATGCAGATGGCATTACTGACTACCAGTTCTTGCAAAATAAAACTGAGATCTGTGAAAGTCAGGTTTAAAATGTTGCCAGGCTGCATCAGTGTAGGGAAGTAGGGAAACAGGTTCTTTAGGTTTAAATCCTCAGATGTAACCATTTCAGACACCTACTCTCTTTGGTCAATGATTCATTCCAGTGACCTTTTGGCTTTTCTCCAGGTAATGATAAGAAATCAATGTATGGTCCAGCATGACTGACAGAGAGCACCACCTTCATTTCCAAAAAGGCTCTTCTCCCCCTCCTGTAATTTTACAGAAAAAACACTTACAAAATAGGCACACAGGATTAGTACATACATTGTTCAGTTTGAAAGGTGAAATCAGCTCCTCTCAAATGATAAATCTCAGCACATTCTTCAAAGGTTGGGAAGAAACTATTTTTGAAATGCCAGATCAGTCCTTATAAAGACTTTACTTCGTGCGGCTGCTAAAATCCTTGTGCTTTATTCTCCCTTGTCTTGCACCTTTTCAGAGTTCTTTACACCTTTCGGTGTGCCTGTCAAATGTTAGCGATCTGGTAGCATTTTAAATCCACTTTGACAAATGCAAATGATCCAAAGAAGGGTCAGGGAAAATCATAATGAATTAAAACCTTGGTTTTGTAGCTGAAAAGAGTCAGACAGGCTTACTTGATGATTTTTTTTATCAGACATATCGCAGAGCAGCAAACAGGATTGGAATGAATAAATTGCAGCAAGTAATTTATTTCATTAATTTAATTAATTTTTCATCCATGAAAAGGGAGCTTCTCTAATCTAAAAATTTCAATAGATAATTGTTGCCATGTAATTCATTTATCAGTAGTTTGCTGCAATTACTAGGGCTTCTAAATTCAACTTCTGTTGATTTATCTGGACTGGTCAGAGAGGTCAAGCCATGCTCTGTGTCTGCTGGAAGCGATGCATGCTGGCAATTGAATTCCTACAGACCGAATAAGAAACAGGGAGGGGGTTTCTTCCTGTGCTGGTGCTTGGCTCAGAGAACAGCACATGGATTTGAGCTGACAGATGTGTTAAGTTTTGGCTGTGGTTGAGACCGGCTCCTTCAAGGAGGAGGAGGAGGCTCAGCCGGGCCTCAAGCCCTGCAGCGCAAGGGAAGGACTCCCGGGTTGCAGGGCACCCACCCACCAAGCTCAGGCCCAGCAGGGATGCCCGAGACTTCCCAGGGGTGCTCTGACCCCCTTGGGCCTTGGTCCAGAAGGCTTAGATGGAGCTCAAATATGGCTCCCCAGTAGCACCGGCCCTGCACAAGGGGTGCGGGTGGCACACAGCACCCACAGCCCAGAGCCTGAAGGGCCTGCAGCCACAGCAGCGCTTGGAGGATGCTGGAGCTGCAGGTGCCACTCCCTCGTTCACCACTTTTTGGGAGACGGCCTTCACCACTGGGCGGCTTCGTGCCGGTCTGGGAAGAGAGACTGCTCCTCTTTGAGGCGTATTCTGGCTCGTACCACACCCCTGAAGCCCAGCCAGCACCTCTGCCCTGCTGGCTGGTGTACCCGGCTGCTCGCCCACAGAGCTACGGGCAGCAGCGGTGCAGGAAGGGGTGTGAATGGGTTGGGAGCCAGCCCTGGGGAGGTCGGGTCGGACTCCATGTTGGGAGGGGTGCTTAATGCAGAGGCAGGAGTCAGGCGGCCGCTGTGCAGGCAGGCTGTGGCGTAGTCAGCCCCCCGCACGGAGCACAGCCCTGCTCTCAGTGCCCGGGACCACGGCGGCACCTTTGGCCTCTCTCTCCTCCTGGACTCTACAAAGAAGTTAACGCTGTGTCTACACATGCAAGCTCAAAAAAGTTGAGGGCCCTGACTATGACTGTCCAAGCAAGAAACAGAGCATGTCTGGTGCGGATCCAGCCCACACTGACCAGCTGATGTGGACGTTTCCCAGCCACAGCGTGGCCCTCAGGGACCATCCCCAACAGGCGGTTTGCATGCAGCCACCCGTACTGGAGACTAAAAGGACTTGCTAGACTAGATGAAGACCAGTTGTCAGTTGGCCTCAGTGCCCAGAACCATCCTTGGACACATGTAAAACTGGTCTAGGCCGTAGGTGCTGAGTCACCTGCTGCCATTGGGCACCTGCCTTTTCGGTACTATGTTTTCTGTGTTGGACACTGTTGTGTGGCCCTCACAGGACTAACAGCAGGCTTGGGGAGATGATGGTTTCTACTCAGTATAACCCCCTCACACACTTATCCTTCTGCTACGTCATATCTAGTTTTTAAATGACATACAAGACTGGAACTGTGACGGATCTAGCAAGAGATCTCAGCATCTAACACGCAACTTATTTTCAGCTAGATGTAGACTATGGAGAGCCACTGAGGACAAGAACATGTCATGAAAATGTACAATAGAGAAGTGAATCAGAGATCTAAAGGAGGATGGAGAATGGAAATATCTTATTCCTCCTCTTTTCCCTGGGGTATTCGGGGGCTAAATCTTGCAGCCAGCTGCACAGGAACTGCTTTGGCAGCTCATAGCACAAGGTTCTGTGTGGAGGAAACACCACATAATTACTCTGTGCCAATCACAAGAAATGAGAGGCAGAAAATCTGGAAGAAAGAGAAGCAATGAATGACATTGTTGTGGGCTTCAGAAAAAGCAGGTCATCCAGAGCAGCTACTCTGATTACTTTACCACAGCCAGCTTCAGTAAGAGGAGCAGGAAAGACTTTGCTCTGAGAATTCTCCAGGGTTTCCAAATCTAAGGTGTCTTCTAGCAGTTAGTGAGACAACCTCACAACCCCACTGGAAGGCCCAGCACAGTCTCTTTGGCAAATTAATCCAGCTACTGCAATGTGCTGGTTTATTGATTGTGGCTCAGTACTACAATTCCATTTTCAAATCATACCTTCTTTTATCTTTATAACTTGCTCTGCATTAAAGCCGACTGTTTTGGCACTCTGCAAGAAAATACGAGATTGTGTTCCCATGGGCACTGTGGTTCACAGCACAGGCGTGGGGCCACTCCTGTAGCACCAGTGCCAACCCCACACACTTCCCCAGTGCATCTGAAGGGCAAGAGTGCGTGACTTGCTTTCATGGACTGCAGCACCAGAGTGTGTGGGGGAGAGGTGTGTTGTGGGCACTCATTGCCGACAGGAAAACTTCCTGATGCACGTGGTAGCATCTCATGGTCTCAAGCACTGATGTACATCTTGCATATGTAGCTATGAGCTAATGGAGGGACTCTGAGCCTCGGCATGAAATATGTCCATTGCCCACAGCTGTTATTTCTGGCACGGTGAGTCTTGGGTGACTCTTGCAAATCCCTTGTTATGGGAAAAGAAGTGTCCATCAAACATTTTTTTAGTACACCTGCATGGTTTGTATGATGTTTTCCCAATACATTAGACTTCTTTCAGATTGATATGTCAGAAGCAAGAGGTTATGAAATGTCTGAACTGAGTTGGGCATGTGGACCGTACCAGATAACTTCACCTTGTGAATCTGCTTTTTGTGTCCCTGTTTTCAGCATATTTGTATATTCCCCCAAGACTATTATTTCAGATCAAACGTGTACTTTCCCAGTTTATTTTCCCTTCTCTTAGTTATTTTGGTTATTTTTTCAAGTTCAAAATTCACACATAGTCAATTTATTTTAGCAGATTTTTTAATTAATTCCTTATAAAGAGACTGGTAATATCTTGCTGTAAATTTTAATTGGCCTTCCTTTCCATTTGACACTAATGAGTCTATTTTCCCATACAATCAAACCTGCCTGAAGTGACCACTCAGGGGACCAGCCAAATGTCTGATTTAATGTAAATGGCTTTAAGTAAACAAGATGCAGCCGCCACTGCAAGAAGCTAACAGCTGGGTTCAAATTAAGCATATCAGATGGGAGTTGGGGATGCTGTAAAAGTTTTAAGGACCTTGTCTTCTTTTCAGAGTCATTGCATTTTGAGGAAGGAATGGAAGTCTGCTTCCTGCTCTTGAAGTCTGTCATCAAAAGATTTCAGTTATTTTTTTCTCCCTTTGAATGCTGCTGCATATACACAGAACAGAGAAAAACTAGGTGACAAGACCTCTCACAGTTGCAGAGACAATGGCTTAAAAATTAAGAATGGCACAGCTAAGATTTTACTGGCATTGAGTATGGCAGCAGTCCAAAAAACTGCACGTGGGCCTGTGATTAGGGGCTGTATCCTAATGAACACACAGCATCCCCAGAGCAGCCTTGCCAGGTCCAGTGAGGGAGTCCCAGACATCAGCAAAGAGATGTAAAGAGTACAAGGGCGAGTGCAAGAGGGCTCTTGGTCATGGCCCTGGCAAAGTGACGGGGCTGGCCTTCCCAAAGCTGAACATTCCCACCGCTACCGAGTCGTATTGTTACCCATAAATGGCTCAAAGGAAAGACCAAGACCATGCCAGTAGAGTTGGAGGTGGCAATGGACAGACTGTTTGCCAAATTTAGCAACCAAGACATGAAGCCAGTTTCTACACCTCCTTGGGGAGAGATCACTACACTTTGGTTTTAATGTGCTTGCTTTAAAAAAATCCAACACCGCAGCCCTCTGCTGTGTTTGCAGTTGGAATAGTGATTAATAATACTCTGTACAAGCTATTGTTCCTAATTCTTTGAAAGGAGAGCATGTATAGCAATTTAGCGTGTACCATTTCACAATAGAACAGATTTTTACATGAACTAATATTTTTATTGTGAGCAATCAAAATAAGGAATATAATCAAATAATTCGCACTAAACATGGTGAAAAGCACTCCTCTATGTGTGCTCAAAGAATAGGAGAAAATATGAAATATTTTCTAGTGTGAAAAAGCTGTAAAGGAAACCAGTTGGGAAAAGGCACAGAAAACATTTCATCAGTGTGCTGAAACAGTAATAAAAAATAAAATACTTTCATTGATCCTAGAAAACATTGCAACATTGAGGAAAATACAGGTTTCAGCAGAGCCTGCAATTCTCACAGGCTCTTATAAGTATAGTTATAATTTCCCCTCTTTCGATGAGTGGTACAGGACAAAGGAGAGGAAGGTGTATAGGCAGTAGCAGAGGCGGAGTTCATATCTTCACAAATATGAAATTAGCCACGCTGTACCCATGGAGGAGTCATATGGACATTTTACTTCATTAAATCCTGCAGGATTGACGGTTGTGGCATGATGCCCTGGAACATGTTGCTGACTCCTGCCTCTCGCAGCCTGAGGGCTCTTCAGGCTTACTCCCTCCATCTCCCGTGGAGAGATGATGGTCGCAGTCCTACCTGTGGCCAGGAAGGCAGTTGAGGACTGCAGGAGGTGGTGTTCCCTGGCCTGCATCCTGTTTGCACAGCCGGCATTGAGTGGAAGCATGAAAGCATGCAAATTTGTGGTGATGAAAGTCATTTCTTATCAGTGAACCTTTGCATTGTAGATCAGACAAAGAGGAAAATCAAACTTGGTTTCCCACAGTGGCCTAATCACTGCTTCAAGAAGTGATGAGGACCATGTTCTTGCTCTCGCTGCCTTTGAAAAAGAGGTCCAAACCTCTGTGTGACCCTACCTTGAAAAACTGATTTCAGCATCTCCATTTTTTCCTGTGTTCTTTAGCTCTGCTTAGCAAAAATGTTTGCTGAATTCAAGTGGGATTTGCAAAGAGTTTTAAGTCAATCAAAACTACATTTTCTGGTGGACAAATGATGTGTCAGAAGTAATTTCCTTGCCCGACTCTGGATCTGCTGTCTGCCATTGGGCAAGTTGTTTACCTTCTTGCTACTTTTCTTAAGCTGTCTGACAACACAGCACATTTTTCAACAGCTTACAAATAAGTCAAATCAAAAAACATTTTTAATTTGTAAAACAGATTACAAATAAGCTTTTACATTACCCGAATGTCTCTAAAGCCAACCCACATGTTTCTAAGCGATTTGTCTAGACAATGGCTGAGTCAAGCCTTTTATCCATTCTGTTTTATACAATAATTGGTTCTGCTCAGTTAAGATTTCTTTCTACTTTACCATATTGAATGCCTTTCATTTCTATGTGCTGTTTAGTTTAACATTGTATTGACATTTTGCATACTAATTCACTTTGCTCAGAGTAAAGTCATAAGCCCATGTGAACAACGTGATACATACAATACAGATTCATCGTACGTACTGGTAGTGTCCTCAAAAACAAGATTACAGAATCCAAGATATCCCGTTCAGCAAAAAAAAAAAAAAAGGCTAAGAAAATGAAAGGAAGTTCAGTGATGAATGGGAAACACCACTGCTGAGATCTTTCTTTCTTACCATTCTGTGGCGTTTTCAATTGTTCTGTCCCGATGAGTAATGAGGACTTCATTGCTTTTGCTAAGCTTCACTGCAAATCGCTGCTGCAATTAACAAAGGCTAATCTCGGGACAGGGAGGGGCTCCCTGGTTCTGACAACGGGAGAATTTCAACCTCTAGTTACAGAGAATTCTCTTGGGAGACCTTGAGAAAAGAGTCCCTGCCTCTGCCAGCAATGAGCTAGAAATTCACTTAATGGAAAACATCTCCCATGTGCTCTAGACTCAGTTTTGACTGCTCAATCCTCTCTAATCCTTTCTTTAGGCTTCTGTGCACAGTTAGTGAAACTAGGCTTACTGAGTAACAGGACCACCAGAAAGAGAAACCACCCCCCTGGTTGGGATATCCAGAGTCACATTTTCACACAGAATCCCAGAATCACTAAGGTTGGAAA
>NW_010518544.1:0-9686 GCF_000687285.1 Phaethon lepturus
AAAATAATGCTGACATGCTTCAAAAAAAGTAAATATAGATATATGCTATTATTTAACTTTTATATAGATTCTTTTCTCATTGTTCACCTTTTTGTAATCTCTGTTACAGACTAACTTTATGTATTCGGGGTTCTGAATGCAATGCCGTATTAAGACAATTTAATACAATATGAAAGGATAAGATTCTTAATTTTTCCTTCTACAATTATTTCTAAAAGTACAAGTATTGCTCATGAAATAAAAATATATAACCATGGCAGATAATATTTTTTCTTTCACCGTATGGAGATTGCAACAGTTGTATCTGTCATGTGGGTTGTACCAGTTGAAAGCTGTACATGCATGTGGATCTTGTGAAAAATAAGTCATTGTTCATGTTCAAAGTTAAAGCTAGCCATAAATATTTATAAAATATATGGATTATTTTTAAGATGTGTTAAATTTTACATGTAATTGAAATGAAGATGCTTACCTAAATGTTTCAAATATTTCTTGTTTAGAAAAAACACACTTTCATGTTATTATTAAAGAGTAAATTTTTTGTAAAACATGTTAAAAATGTTTATCACTTTTGCATATATTTATAAAACTCTTAAGTTTTTTTAAAAGTTAAAATACAATATAGTTTATTAATATTGACCTATTCTGTGATCCCAGATGATAAGTTTTTTCATATAATGGAAGGCTTTCAGCATTGGCATTTTATCCTAAATCTTCATTGTAGCAAAAGCAAAGTGATATTTGTAGACATTTGTTCATTATTTCTAAAACAGGTATGACTTTAATGCACAGAGACTCCAACTAGGATTGGGTCACAGTTCATTTTATTTTATTTATTTATGATCACAAAGATGAGTCCACAAAAAAGGAAAAAACTTCATATTTTAGGTATTAAATACTTTCAATGTAAGTTGCTTCGTTTTTTTCCTGACCCAACACTATATAAGAATTTTCTGCTGGGTACAGATTTATCTATAAACTGTTGCTATCATGAAACATCCTAAATTTTCCACTAGCTTTGAGGTGCAGGATTAGTTGCAAAAATTGACCCTATTCTAATAGTACCTGTATTTTATTTCATTTAATTTCAAGGGTTTGGGAATCTAAATTAACATTTATGACTTAAGAAGGAAATGGAAGGGTAATAGCGATGATGAGTATACATTTCTTACTGATTCAGTGGCTGAAAATTCAAGAATGTTTTTCATGTTATATATTTGTGACCTTGAAAAACATAACTTGAAGCCACTACATTTTTTCTGGTTCACCACACACACTTGATCTGTCGAAGCACTGACTCATGAAATTCAAGTGTGATGAGTATATAAAGACCATTTGCCATGGAATTAGGAAGACGAGAGGTTATAAAGGAGAATAATTTACGGGTGACATAATTGGACTAGGACTGGAAGCCTTCCTACATCATTACCATTGTATCAAGACTAGAAGAGCATATAAAAAAAATTGCTAGTGATAAAAAAGTGAGATGATAATTTGATTTTTCTTTCATTTCTGCAAAAAGATGTCTTGGGAAAAAAAGTCTACAAGTAAACTTTTTTGCTTGTTTTATTCAGTGCTTTCACCTCCCTTGATATTATATGCCATGGTGATCAACTGAGTGAATTTTTACTTAAATTTTTACTTCATTTGTTATTATTTTTTAATTTTACTTTACTTAAATTGTTCCTCATGTATTTCTTTCCTATGAAAGGACCATCAGATCAAACATGAGTTAGCTTTTATTAAGTAATGGTAGTATCCATTTAATGCAAATTTGAAAATGTCCAAGTGTGACTATAACATTGTTCCAGTGCTCCGATGGCTGCAAGTTAATGAAATATATAATGATTTAATGTTATTAATCCGCACTGAAGTCTTATCATAGTAAATAATATGAACCAACATTTTTATCTTAGCAGTGTATTCCAGACTCAGCTCCTTGTGGTTTTTTAGACTTAATCGCAACTGTTTGCTACAATACTTTTTGCATATTAAATGTTGGGAGTTTTCAATGGAGTACATGCTAAACAATGGACCATTTCTGTGAACCTTAAATTATAAAAAATGAAGAAGCTGATTTTTTAAAACAAAATTCATTGCTTTTACACTTCTATTGCTTTTACACCTCTGTATTAATGATGCTACACTTCTGTGTTTTGAGAACTCACGTAAAAAGCTATTATTTAAGAGGAACATGTAACAATATTCAGAAGAGTAATTGATTCTGTAGCTTAGAATATTCTGTTTGTCAATCATTTTTGAAAGATATATACATATGTATTTTTAATGCTAGAAGGCTATATTTAAAGATTATTTCAATGCTGAATCGTACATAATTTATGTACAGATATCGCTGAAGAATAATTCAAAATAGTTTTTTTATTTACATGTTCTTAGCATGACAGATGGTGTGGTGATTGCCAATGGTCTCCTGGGCTGCCCCCAAAGCCGCGTGGCCAGCAGGGCGAGGGAGGGGATTCTGCCCCTCTGCTCTGCTCTGGGGAGACCCCCCTGCAGTGCTGCGTCCAGCTCTGGAGCCCTCGGCACAGGAGAGACATGGACCTGCTGGAGCGGGGCCAGAGGAGGCCACCAAAATGATCCAAGGGCTGGAACAGCTCTGCTGTGAGGCCAGGCTGGGAGAGCTGGGGGTGTTCAGCCTGGAGAAGAGAAGGCTCCGGGGAGACCTTAGTGCAGCTGCCAGGACCTAAAGGGGGCTGATAAGAAAGATGGGAACAGACTTCTTAACAGGGCCTGTTGTGATAGGACAAGGGGTGATGGTTTTAAACTAAAAGAGGGCAGATTCAGACTAGATCTAAGGAAGAAATTTTTCACAATGAGGGTGGTGAACCACTGGCCCAGGTTGCCCAGAGAGGTGGTCGATGCCCCATCCCTGGAACCATTCCAGGTCAGGTTGGACGGGGCTCTGAGCAACCTGATCGAGTTGAAGATGTCCCTGCTCATGGCAGGGGGGTTGGTCTAGATGGCCTTTAAAGGTCCCTTCCAACCCAAACCATTCTACAATTCCATGGTTCTGTGACTCTATGATCCTATGCAATAAAGTCTTTGATTTGTGCAGAACTGAGGTTAGACTGTTCAAAGTAACTTGAGTCACATGAGTTTCGTAACATAACTGTTGTAACAAATCCTTGCCCATTTAGTGCTAAAGAGTCATCATGGCAGTGCAAAACATCGCTATTCCTATCTTCACAGCAACTGCAGGGGCACAACTTAATTTGTTACTACAACAATGTGCTTTTACACATCTGAGTAATAACTGCATGTCCTGGTTTCAGCTGGGATAGAGTTAATTTTCATCATAGAAGCTAGTATGAGACTATGTTTTCGATTTGGGATGAAAATAATGTTGATAACGTGCTGATGTTTTGGGTTGTGGCTGAGGATGCAAGGAAAATCCCGCTTCTCGTGCTGGGCTGCCAACGAGCAGGTGGGGGTGCACGGGGAGCTGGGAGGGGACACAGCCGGGACAGTGACCCAGGCTGGCCAAAGGGATATTCCATACCATATGACGTCATGCTCCATATGTAAAGCTGGGACGAAGAAGAAGGAAGGGAGTGGAGGGATATTCGGAGTGATGGTGTCTGTCTTCCCAAGTCACCGTTACGCGTGATGCAGCCCTGCTTCCCCGGAGATGGCTGAACCCCTGCCTGCCCGTGGGGAGTGGGGAATGGATTCCTTGGTTTGCTTTGCTTGCGTGTGTGGCCTTTGCTTTACCTGTTAAACTGTCTTTATCTCAACCCATAAGTTTTCCTACTTTTACCCTGACACTTCTCTCCCCCGTCCCACCCCGGGGGAGTGTGCGACCGGCTGTGCGGGGCTCAGCTGCCGGCTGGGGCTGAACCACGACACGGCGTTACCACAGGGTTATCACCACGTTGTGGTAATCGCACTGTAGGTCCGTAACATGAGCTAGAAAAGAATTCACAGAGTTTGGGTTCTGTTCAGACATGTGTGAAATTTTGTGCCTATGAGCCACAATTCCTTGGCAGTAAAATGAAATTAAGTGTCCATCTGCCTTAGCTTGGGCTCTTATTTCCTGCTAATGAAACTCCTCTCAGCAGAGAGCTGATAAACAATTTTCATTTACCCACAGTCGCTTCCCAACAGGTACATACAATCTTTTGAGCTTTGCCTATTACCTTCTAATTCTTCCCAAATCAAACTAATGGTAATTGAAGCTGTAAGTGTATGTACAGACTTGTAAGAAGAATAATAAATGTGTTACGCTTGAAGCGGAATACAATGATTATCAATGATAAATCTTGGAATTAAAAAAAAAATAGTTTTCTTGAGATTGTAAGTGATGGTTACAACACATTCACCCGACACCATGAGCACAACGGGCACGTTGTGCAAGAGAAGTGAAAGACAAAGAGTGCAAACTAGAAGGGAAAGCGGCTCGGCACGAAAAGCCTGTTCTCGTCACGTCGTGATGCTACACTGGAATCTGAAACTACGAAAGAGGCCGTGCCTGTTGGGACCAGCTTGCAAAATGCGTTTTCACTCCTCACCAGCTCAGGTCTGTCCCGGGTGCTGCATCACGCTCCTTCACAGAGGAACCGGCCTGAGTTAACGTCTACATCTCCCACAGGCAGCAACGTGCCCTGGGATCTTAGAATCCTCCGTCTCCACCATGGCAGCAAGAAAATTCTGCCTTTATACAGGCAACAACGCACGCACTGAACGCTATTTTTGAAACCACTCCTATAGAGGCCTAAAATAGAAAACATGGTGATTGATTTTAAAAAACAACAAAACAAATCAAGCACATCATAAATTGCAGACATGAAGATGCATCAATTACAGTGGAAGGTATCTACGTGCCTCTCTGCTAAGGAGGCAGGATGCGTAGTCTACAAAGCGCGTAAAATATTCCAAAACATTTTATTGATACAGGATACAAGATTGCCACAGGGCAAAAGTTTTAGGTATCTAAGCAAATAAAATCGTGTTAAGTGTTATTTTTTTATAAAGCCTGATCCAGGGAAGACCATATTTTAATATACTAAAGTAGACAAACAATATTCTGTTTCTTTCAAGGTTACACCAGGCAAGTCAGCTACAATGGAAATTTGATGTGAGCATAATGTTTGTACAATAGGAAATTTAAGGGAAAGAATGCAAAACATAAAATTTGTTTCTAATCACTCTTTACTTGCCAATCTATCAAGCTCACTGAGAAGGCTGAATGTTATGTCATAGTAGATTAAATTTTAAATCAAGTGCATAAACAGCCACTAATAAAACTAATGTCTAAACCAGAATGAGAATAGGGATCACTGGGACTGAACTCTAATCTGCATTCTGATGTATGGATTCATAGACTGTTCAAAAGAAATAAAAGAAGATTGGAAGTCCAAACCAGCTACTACGTTCAAATATTGCCCCCAAATTGTTACAATACATGACTTCATCAGTGTTTCTTTGGTTTCTTTTATTGCTTATGTCTGTTTTTGGATATTCATTTGAACTTTAAAGCTGAGTGTGGTGGCATAACAGAGTAAAAGATTCACTTGTAGCATTGTGATCAATTTAATCCCTACAAAGAAAAATTTAGGCTACCAGTCTGCTAGCCTAAGGATATTTTTATTTCAGTGGAGAAAGCTCCACAGTAACTTACATAGCTCTTATATATTACTTAAGTACAGTCAGGATTTAACTATTTAACAGGCTTTTTGTAGTCTTCCTTTCAGGAGGATATGTCACCACCATGAAAGTGGAAATTGTATATCTGTTATCCCTTCTTCAACCATAGTAACAAGCTAAGGGAAAAAATAAAATGCAAAATTAGTAAAATTTGGAGAACAAAGCAAATGCTACCGTATTGAAGTTTTGCTTTTGGAAAGAAGCACCACCTCCCAGAATCATGTTTAAATTAATCTTAAAAGGAACACATATACAGAGCTAAGGGCAAAAGCAAAGTTTTGCAGATCCCAAAGAAGACTCCAAAATCTGATATGTTAACATCAGATTACTTATAAAATCACAACAGAGTTGAGTTAGAAAAATCCCAGGTAAATGGTTTTAAGGACCAAGCAAAACCAGACATCTCCCTAGTAAAAAACATTTTTATTTTATCTCCCAAGATAATGTATGGGTTAAAAAAAGATAATGTATGGGTTAAAAAATGCAGTTACTGGACAGATAAAATTAGTTCAAGCTTTTTCCATTGTTAGTGGAATATACCAAGACACTCATTTAGGGCAAAAATATGGAACTTTGTTGATTCAGAAATATTTAAATGAAGTACACCACATTTTCCTTTATCTGTGCTCTTTGAGGTATGCAATATATAATTCTTACATGAATAGGTCTTTGAAAATGCTTTGCAGCAAGTTACTCTCTAAAATTCAGGGTATTCCTTTGTGCTCTATTTCTACCAGTTATGAATTTTTTAGGAGCATGGCGGTGGCTTATCTTAACAGTGCAAAGCTGTTAACAGGGGTGGTGACAGGCTGTCAGTTCCTAATGTTACTGGCACCATGGGATTCCTGGAGCCTCTGAAACAAACTCTGATTTCAGTTGTACTAACTTTATCCTGTATGAGTCAGTTTTGTTGAGGGTAGTCACTCTTAAGAGTCATGAGTATTAATTTAACGAGGGCAAACACTGTTGTTGATTTGCTATCGCAACATCTCAGCTTTCCAGTGACGGTAGTTAAGTAGTGCAAAGGCTTATTGCAATCTGTGCTCTGAATTGGACATGAAGTGACAGCACCATTAGTTTGTTCAGTTCTTTCACTGTCAGTCTAAAAGAGTGAACAGACAGGTCTGAGGGTTGTCATGAAATACACGATTCTGCCTCTATATCTTATCCACTCAGTATTCAAAAGTCAAGCTAAAGTGCTTTTATGAAAGTTCTACACGAGTGGCATAATTTTAGATTTTAAAAATCGAAACTGTTCAGTGATCAAAAGATGAAAGAGATTGGGGGGAAAAAAAGAAAAATACGGTCAGAGACACTTATCCAATACTGTTGGACAAAGGCCATCATTCACTGTGTACAGCCTGGCCTTGAAAAAAATTTTTATAGAACATAGAGATTTAACTGTAAAAAGGACTCCATTGTAAACACTCTGAGATAGGAAAGAACAACTTCACCTTCCATCACACTGATGTTCAATCTGTAGAAACATGTGTGATATTTTACCGAAATCATTCCACAGCATATGGCAAGGAGTTGTTGCAATTTTTCTTCCAGTTGTTACACAAATTTTGCCGTTTATCTTTTTTGACAGGGAAAACTATGGTACATTATTTAGACTTTATGGAATAGAACAAAAACTAGTATTTGTCTGTATTATTGTAAAAAAATAAGAAAGAAGGTCACACAGGGAAAAAGAAAGTAGCAGTAAGCCAAGAAGAAAAATAAGAAATTTTCAGTAACAAGATCAAGTGTATATCCTAGGCCATACATTAAAAAAAGCAACTAATTTCCTGTCTAAAACATGCTTTAAGATGCTTTAAGACTGCTACTAAAATGATTGCTAACACTGGAATTAGTTATGTCCTGATCAGTCTTCCTAGAAAGAATGGACTGCCATGAATTGTTTTAATAAGTATATATGAAGTCTGAAAAGATAAAGATGGCTTGTCTAGACTTCTTTTTTATCTGTCTAGTCATCACAGCATCCTATGAAAATAGCATTACGTGGGATGAAGAAAGACTTGAAGAAGCTACAGCATTACTAGAAGTTGTAGGCGAGAAAAATTAGAGGAGATCATTAATTTTCTGAGGAATGTGAAAGTTCTGACATGTATATGTATGTATATCTGCATACACACAAGCAGAGAGGTGTGTATGGAAAGACTAGTGTTCCAGGTCCAACCCCTGGTCATCATGGGAGTGAAAAGACATTTTTGTGAAATTAAATTGTTGTGGACATGGAAGTATGGACATTAGGACTCTTCTAGTTCTACAGTTACGCACTGTTGTGGGCACAGTTTATGACTGTTGTGGGCATGCTGTTGTCTAAGGTATGATGGTTTATGAGTCACCACATTTGCAAATGTGTTGAGGCTGTGTCACAGCCAGCCAAGAAACTGTGCTGATACAGGACTGGTCACCAACCTTAACCCTTTTTTGCAGTAGGAAGTGACACCAGTTTTTTTTCCTGGCATCCTCTGTCCACCCAAAGCAGACTTACCCTACAGTTGCCACCTCCTGCCTTGGAACCTCTCCCAGAGCTCTTGTGCCCACCAGCTGCCCATGGCCAGTGTAGATGTCATATGACTCTCAACCATATAATATTTTGACATGCAGAGCATGGTCTTTCAGACTGGTCACAAATATGATAGTTTCCCAAATACCAGTGAGGGAAGAATGATCTGGTAAAAACTTATCTCTGCTGGCTGTTACACTGCTGACTGTTACACAAACCATACTCTGTTGACTGTTACACAAACCATAACTCCACAGGTATTGCAGGTTCACTACTGCTCCAGAGAACGGTACATTGACTTGGGCATGTTTAAACATCCATTCTGAAAACATATTCCCAACTTCCGTCTATTCACATTTGCTCAAATACAGTCTATCCCTTAAATGTCTTATACGGGAGATTTTCTTTTTTTTTTTTTAATGTATTTAAAGTGTATGTAGTCTAACGACCTTTTCACAGTGCAGTAGGAGAATGGAATTACCTCCAATAAGGTTGTAATGCCATCCACCTTCTTAAAATGTCCTATATTAAATCAACTATTAAACCAAAATATCATGCTTTGCCAATAAGTTATTAAATGTCTGAACAAGTATATGACATTTTACGGAGGCTGTTACAGACGAAACTACACTGTATCTCATATTTCAAAGATCCTTTAAAAAAGACCAATTATTCTGTGAGCTTCGTTGTGGAAATCCAGAACAACTCTGCCTATTTCATTCAGACTAACGCTGGGTTAGAGTCTGCAGGAGCCCCCTTCCTGAATGCAACAAGGACTGAATTTCAGCGGTAGCATTCAAAATTAATAGGCAGTGGGTCAGCCAGGCAATGACCAAGGCTACGTCCACACGTGAGCACAGAATTAGCCAGTAATACCTGATCCTCATTAAAGCATGTTCATTTTTGCTAATGCTAACTGGTATTGTGCTGTGATAGCTCCATCACACGGTCACTGTTTCTCTCCCCGCTCTGCAAGCTGAAATTTTCTTCCCCAACTGCCTCCCATTGCTCACAGCCACCTCGCTTTCTGGAACCTCGCTGCTGCAGCTGCTTCTCTTGTCTTGCATTTCATTTTGTCTGAGAAACTTCAAGGCAAGTCCACGTTGCTCCTATTCCCGATTTTCCTGCCAAATTACTTGACATCATAGCTGGGTGCCAAAGGAGGTGCTGGTTCTGTTGGAGAGGATACATTACAGCTTGAATAAAACCTCTGAAATTTTCTTGTCTTTGCTAAAATCCTAGGAAATGTCACTGACTCCCCATGTCTGACCTACTGTACTTAAACATCTGTAAATTTGATTAAATTTTCTTTCCTCATACTGACACACAGTGTGTAACTGCCTGGAGCTGTTAACTGTACATCGGTGGGTTTTTCCTCCTTCTATCTCATTAAGGCTTTGGAGCTTTGATAGTTCTAAAATCAAAACGTACAAGGAGGAGCAAGTATACGAAAAGATAAATCAATAGACTTTATGTCTGCTTTTAATCGCAATCTCCAAAGAGGGAA
>NW_010518544.1:9717-10041 GCF_000687285.1 Phaethon lepturus
GCAAAACAAATGTAAAGGCAAGCAAGACAGTATCTCTCTTGTATGTACTCTCTAATTCCACAGGGAGATGTCTCTAATAATCAGTAATAACTGTCATTCCATGATGCTCATTCAGTGTCTCCAAACTCACTGGAGCACTCTCTGAAATGTCTTAGAATACATCTTATTAGCCTTATGTGAGAAACACAGCTGGTTTTCTTCCAGTAAAATGAGACAGACAGAAAAATGTAGCAAGCTAAAGAATCATCATTTTTCAGCTGACCATAATAAAAAGAGGTAAAAGTTATAAAAAAAATATTTCTAGAATTCTAAAAATGAGGATTT
>NW_010518544.1:10067-14432 GCF_000687285.1 Phaethon lepturus
CTATGTTTATATTTGACAATATAATCATATAGAAAAATTATTATTACTATTAATTATTATTATTATTATTAAAGTTATTACTTTAAAAAACCCAGATTTTAAAGCTTTTCTTTTTTGACCACCAAGAATTTTTAGACTTTGGTTATTGAATTAATAGAAGAGCTGATAGAATTAACAGATTACTGTTCTTTACATAAATCAGCACTACTGTGGCAGGAGACACTGTCACTAAGCTTAGAAACATTTAATTATTCAAAAAGTGTGGTAAGATTCAAGAATCTTGGGTTGCTTTTCAGATTTTAAAATTTATTGACTTTTGCTGTTCTTTGGTCATTTTGATATTTGTAGGTGAGAGCTTTAAAATTAAATGAGAAGTAGGAAAGCAGACACTGTCCCAGATTTGGGTCCCTTTGGTACTTACACATGCACTTCTGCTTCCTGAAAAATTTTACTGAAATAATGTGTAACATGTCGCTTGTCCTCTAGGTTCTTTTTTCTTTTCTTAGTAGTTTTTCTGGTCACAGGTTTCATCGCTGTTGGGCATTCTAAAGTAATTTTAAAATACTAAACATGGTCCAAACCAAGCTAGTCTGAATAAATTTTTATTCTGAAACATTTAAAAAAACCCTCTTCCACAATCATGGGTGAACAGCCACAATCTTTTTTTTCTCATTTTTGAGCTACCACCCATAGAATAACAAAGCAGAATAAGTCCTCCTACAGAACTGAATTTAAATACCTTTTAAATGCTTTTCGAAGTCTAGATGTGGAGCCCAGTTCCTCTGTGCAATTACCAGCTTCCAAGTGACCAGAAGTTCTTTGCGTTCTTTCATGTTTTACCTAAATTATTTGCTTAGGAATCAAACTCTTGCAACAGAGACCTGGAAGAGCCGTGGACTGTCCTGGTTTCAGCTGGGGTAGAGTTAATTTTCTTCACAGAAGCCAGTGTGAGGTTGTGGTTTTGTTTTGGAAAGAGAAAATGTTGATAAGGTGCTGATGTTTTGGGTTGCTGTTAAGCAATCAAGGACTGCCCGGTTTTTCATGCTGGCCTGCCAGCAGCAGCGTGCACGGGGAGCTGGGAGGGGACACAGCCAGGACAGTGACCCAGGCTGGACAAAGGGATATCCCATACCATATGACATCATGCTCGGTATATAAAGATGGGATGAAGAAGAAGGAAGGGGTTGGGGGGACGTTCGGAGTGATGACGTCTGTCTTCCCAAGAAACCATTACGCGTGATGCAGCCCTGCTTCCCTGGAGATGGCTGAACCCCTGCCTGCCCGTGGGGAGTGGGGAATGGATTCCTTGTTGTGCTTCACTTGTGTGCGCGGCTTTTGCTTTCCCTGTTAAACTGTCTTTATCTCAACCCATGAGTGTTCTCACTTTTACTCTTCTGATTCTCTCCCCCGTCCCACCATGGGGGAGTGAGCGAGCGGCTGTGTGGGGCTGAGTTGCCGGCTGGGGCTAAACCACGACAGGACTCAGGCTGCATAAGTCAGTGTCCTTCAAGAGCATCTTTGCAGTAAATATACTGGTATTTTAGATAAAATGGTACTTGTGGGTCTCATCTTCACTATGCCTACTGTTAAATAATACTAAAGTTGAAGTGAGTTTCACCTTATACCCCTGAGCTATGCCTTTCATTATCCAGGTCAACATAGGGGGGGTTGGACTAGATGATCTTAAAAGGTCCCTTCCAACCAATGGTTCTATGATTCTACAATTCCATGATTCTATGATTCACTCAAAAAGATGCTTATGTGTTTTTTTGCCCACAAGGTAGTCACCGATATTGTCTCAGTTCATATATACAAACCTTCACACATCCTACGTACCTGTTAAGCACAAGTCAAGCAGAACGTGACAATTACACAAAGAGTACAGTCAGACAAGGATGACCAACCAATTCAAGGATGGCCAACCTATAGCCCATGAACCAAATCAAGGCCATTAGGAAGTCTCATACAGCTCACAGCCCCCTCACTGTCCTCCTCTTTTCTCAGTAGCATTGCAGGAAAGAAACCTACATCGTATGGAAAAGAAATCTGCACGATAGTTGGCCTGTCAAGGCATGTAGCCCCACAAACTGGCTGGGCTACTTCTGAGGCAACTACAACATTTAACTATTTTCATTTCTTAATAAAATCCCCAGAAAGTCTGTTTAGATCAAAGGTCTGTCTCGTTCAGAATGTCATTTTTAATAAATATGCCTCTTGGGTTTGATCTCCAATTCATGTTGGAATAGGTTGAATAAAATATTTTTAAGTTCCAGGAAAAAAAGAAAACAGGCTTTTGTTTCTGAAACTTGTATGAAACTTTGTAGACAAGCACTTTTCTTACAGTTGTTCTGTAATAGTTGGAACCCAGATATTTAGAATAATATGAATCCAAATAAACCCTAACTTTGATGACTGCCATTGTCTAAGTGAGAAAACAGAAAAAGTAAAATATTTTGTTTTCATTAGCTACTTTTATTGGGTTTCAATTGAATAGAATCATAGAATCATTTAAGTTGGAAAAGGCCTTTAAGATCATAAAGTCCAAACATAACACTGCCAAGTCCACCACTAAACCGTGTCCCTAAATGCCACATCTACACGTCTTTTAAATACCTGCAGGGATTGTGACTCAAATTAAGTACCATAGTTGTTGCAGTAGTATAAAGCTGTTTTGCTTTCCAAAAAGCTTAAGCAGTTTGAAATGGTCTGTGTAAAAATTTGTTTTGTAGTTTTATCTTCTAATGTAGGAGTAATTAAATTTATTTCTGTGAGTTGCTCAAGATTATACATGGAGAAAGGAGGAAAAAATTTTGACCCTTATATGTTAGGCTGGGTTGACCACTGCTGTATGCTTTCAATAAATTTATTTTTAATTTAACACTACATATTTCTGCAAATTTATAAAAAAAAAATTATAAGGTACTTGAAAACCAGTTCCCATCAATCATCCTTGGGAATAAAGATGGGCCTCAATATGCATTTCTTCTGAGATTTAGCCAGAATCTCTTTTTACAAGAGGAAAATCTCATTTTCAGAAATATAACTACATAAAATAATGCTTTATCTCCATTCTTTGTTCATTTTCCTACAGATCTTATCCTTACAGTTCTCCCCACAAATGTAAAAGTTCTCAATTCTGAAATGGCAGTATGCATTTTGTGACGATATAGTGATGCCATTTCAAATGCAGTGTATTTTATGTCACGCACTGCTTGAAATTCCATGTTTATTCATACCCCTTCATGTGATGGAGAGCGTTGCATATGCACAGGATGAATTATATCGTCATCCATTATTGTGGTGTATTATTGTTTAGAAAATTGTTATGCTTGGCTGGACTAATGAAAATCTTGATTTTGCTGGTCACCGCACATATAATATGAAGTTAGCCAGTCTTTGCCCTGAAAAGTCCACAGCCTGAATAACAAGATACAAGAATAACAGGGTCTTATTCTGTAGCCGTAGACTTAACAATGAGTAAACTTTGCATCATCTTGTAAATCAAATGTGTGAACATACTAAAAAAAAAAAATTAGTCATCATTTCTGAATTTACAGTCATTTTGTCAAGCCTGTAAAGAAGTTAGGTCCCGTAAAAGCTATCGACTGGTGCATTTTGAAGTATTTGTATTTGTGCTCCAAAACCAGTCTGTGTCAAAATTATGGATCTGGCTTGGTAGCTGTGAAGCCTGTACAAAGGATGGTGTCAGATGAATCACAGCAGCCTCTTCTAGGCACAGGGCAGTGTCAGCAAGTTCAGTGTCAGCAGTGTCAGCACCCGTGCCTACTCCATCCCCAGCCCCGTCTCCCGCACGGGCCTGGGACGCGCGCTGTAGGTAGCTCTCTCTGCAGGCTCCTCTCCCAGAAGGTGGACCCTGGCTCTGCCTTACCCTCTTACCCAGCCTGGGACTGTCACAGGTGTAATAAATGCTATAAAATCAGAAGCTCAAACTTCATTATCTTTTTATATACAAAATACCATGGGGATGGTTACTGGTCACTTTACAAGTGACGTTTGCACCGTTTTAACAAAATCAGATAACACACATCCTTTTTATTATTAATTTTATTAGTAATAAATGGTGCATGATTGCATGTTATGATAAGTTAGGGTCTTTTGAGTTTAGCAAGAACACTACTGATTGCTGGCAACTAGACATAATAGCCGAAGAGTTAGATTGAAGATACAGAACATCTCAACTCCAACCTCCCTACATGCAGCAAGTTGTAGTCATATCAGATCTTTTCCCAGTGGGTGGAAATATTGCCTTGATTTCTTAGAGTGGGAAAGTTGATGCTTTTTTTTTGTAAATATTAATCATAATATTCAAAATGCAATGAAGAAAAATGGAAGACTTCTAACAAT
>NW_010518545.1:0-5870 GCF_000687285.1 Phaethon lepturus
TTAATCTTCAGCAACCTGGCTGTCTCCTTGACCCAAGCAGAGACGAAACTCTCTTGCCTTATTTTAGGGCAGGGATCATAGCCTTGCAGAGCGTCCCGCAGGGATGCAGGGGCTTCGATAATGCCACCAGCCGCGGTGGGCTGAGATTACGCGTAGCCACAACAGCAGGGCTCTTCTCCTGCCTTCCCCGGGTGGGCAGGGGCTGTTTTGAAGCCGTGATAACCTCGTCCTTGCGAGGGGGAGGCTTTGCCTCCCGGAGCGTGACTGTGGGCAGCGCTTTCAAGGCTGCTCTGCAAGAAAACACCCCTCCGAAAAGCCTTTTCTCCTCTTTCTGCGCGCGGGGGGCACGAGGGGGCTTGTGCCAGGCCATCCGCGCAGGAAAGCCGTGCCAGGGAGGGGGTTCGCGGGCCAGCGCATCCCAGGCAGCATCCTTTGTTCTTCTCCCACGTGATGCATTTTGTAGCATCGCAGAGAGGAGGTGTTCCTCGAGGCAACGTGGCTTTAAAGGTTATACTTGACAGTGGGAACGTTTCCCTGCTCCCAGTCAAGTCCCATTTTCTTTAAAAAAAGAAAAAAACCCAAAAAACCAAACAACCCAGCTCACTGCTGGCAAACAAGGCTGGAGAACTTGTGATTACTAAAAAAAAAAATAAAAAAGGACAGACCAGTCACGCTGGCTGACTCAGCTCTGATTGATGGCTCAGGAATGTGTCTGATACGTGCAAGGGATTATACAAACCGTGGGCAAACCTTTACAATGCAGCGTGTTGGATGAAGCGCAGCCAGCACCGCGCTCACCTGCCTCCGGCTGGGGTGCGACTGCCATCACGTCAGGGGATTGGAGGGGTTTTTCTTCCTTTTTTTTTTTTCCCCCCACCTGTGAGAAAAAATAAAAAGAAATTAATATTTTGGGGGGTTGCTTTGCAAGGGGAAACAGCTTGCTGCTTATGGCTCTACTACGAATTATTTGCAACAGCTCCAGGTATCTAGATGCATTTGTGCACTTTTGCTACAACAAACGTGTCCTGGGAAGGCATATATTTCTACTGAAATATGGAAAATTTATTTTGCAGCCGTGCACAGACCTGTGTAAATCACAGTCTCACTGCCCCACACCTAAACCCTGCTAAGTGTCGGGGTCCCTTCCCCATCCCCAGGGTGGGCTCAGAGCCTGGGCTTCGTTCGTGGCTAAGGGAAGGCTGCGTGGATGCGAATATTTGACCCTTGCACCTCCCTTGCTCGTGTGTGCATGTGTCCTCGCCCCCGGCCGAGGCGGAGGGCCGTGATGGGGCAGCGCCAGGCTCCTCTGCCCAAGGTGTGGAACAGCCCGTTGCCATGAGCGGTCAGGCTCGGTGTGGGTCTGGGGGGAGCAAACTCGCTCCTGCCCCCAGCAAAACCCTCCGTTGTGGCTCCCGCCTAAGCCCTTTCTCCTCCCACCTCGCCCCTGCCCATTGAGGGGTCCCCCGGCCCTGGCACCACTCACCTCTGCCAGCCTCCCCAGTCGAGTGGGCAAGGGTCCCATGCTGGTCCCATTCTTCAGCTCACCTGCCTTCCAGGGAGTCATCACCAGCTCCTCACTGTGGCACTGAGAGCCTCTTCCACCCCGGCCATGCGTGCCTTGGCTCTTCCCCAGGCAATGTCCCACAAGCAGTAGATGGGAGGACCTACCACGCTGAAGTCCTGCTCTTTCCAAAAAACACACAGACGTAGAGTGTTTTTTGAAAACCACTCTGAATTTAAAAGGTCAAGTAAAAGAGGACTCATCTAGAAGGAAAGAAAGGGGACAACAGTAGCTATGCCACCAGCAACAGCCATCTAATCTGCAGCTGGACCCGCTCAGATGCTAGATGTTCCTAAGCCCTGGGACTTGGTCCTGCTGGAAAAACCTCCACCTGCAGCCCCTCTGGCACCCTCCTGACCGCGACAGGGCATCCTCCCAGCCCTGCTTCCCACTCTGTGCAGCAATGAGGAACAGCCATCAGAGTCCTTTGGAAACACTTCTGCCTTCGAGCTGCTGCTTAGAAATAGCTGGCCAGTGACATATACCTTGTGACAACCCCTTGCAACTTCCTGGATGAATACATAGAGGGGTTTTTTTTTAGACAACAGGTCATTTGAGAAATCAGATTGTGTCATTTCCCTGGCCACGTGCTTTTGCTTTCTAACCTCTTTCCTCTTGGGGTGTGACCTGTTTGCCATGGATGATCTGGCCTCTGTTTGCAGAGCTGCTGTTCTCCGCAGCCATGGCAGGACTCAGGGGAGACCTTAAAGGTTTGGTCACCTGGCTCCTACTGGGAGTGCTTCTGGGAAGGAACTCGTTAGAATACGTGAATTGAAACTGAATCTAGTTGTCAGCAATGTTAGAAGGAATTACATCATGTGGACAGAGGAATAGTGGTAACAGTCAATACCAAATTGGTTGACATACCCCCGAAATACGGTACCTACGTCCAAAAAGTTGGCTTCATGTCTCATGTTCCCCCTGAAAGTGCCCTGCTGCATCTTCTGTCCTGCTCCGTGGTCCACTCCCAGGACCTGTGTCTGGTCTGGGGAGGCCATGGGGCAAACCAGTCCTTGCTGCTGCTGGGGCCAGTCTGGGCTCTGGAAAACCTTCATTGTAGGGTTTGCTCCGTGCTTTCCTTGTGGTCTGATGCACTGGCCAACAGGCGTCAACATGAGAGAGTCCACAGAGCAACAGAATACGAAGAAATGGGTCAGTGGTGCACTGAGTGTTGCCAGGTAGTCTCTTCCCTCATGAGCCATCACTATCCTTTGAGGACCCAGCAGCTCCAACCCAACTGACGATGGGCTAAATACCTTGAGAGGTCTTCTTGAATGTTATCATCTCCCACAGTCCTAAGGAAAATCTAATTTGCAACCTGATAAGACCATGACAAGGTTACTGAGTCTGGCGAACTTCATGACAAGCCACACAAAACCCAGCTGATGCATTTGTCCACCCAACTTGCTGGCAAAGTGAGAAGATAATTTCTTGCTGATCTCCAAAGACTGAGAGCTAGCACAATCTGAACGGGTGGTGATGAGACCATGATCAGGATCACACCTGCTTTGTGAATTTCTTCTTCTTCTAGTACAAGGTACCGACTCTTATATTGCATGCATTCCTAATCAGACACCCAGCAAACATTATTCGGTCTTTACTGCCTCAAGAGGTATCTGAGTGCTCTTTGTACTGAAATCAACATTGGCAAAAATTTGTACCAACTGGTGGCCTGGTGCAGAAGTTAGAAAAGTCAATGGCAGCTGAGGTTGTGACCGAAAAGCATGGCTGAATTGGAGCTACAAAGAGAAATGGTAATTAAGACCTAACGAATAATTACCATCGTGGAGGGCAGCTCGAGAATGAGCACAGCCCCAAATCCAGATATTTCTAGCTGCAGCTCAAACCCCACAATTAAGCTGTGATTTTGGTCATTATGAGGAGGTATTTCCAGAGCTGAGCCTTGCCTTTCGCTGCCTTTATCCACCAAAACAAATGACTCAGCGTCAGCAGAAAGAAAACCCAGCATTTTGATAAATGTCATCCAAACCAGACTGGAGAGCCTGCGTTAGCCTGCATTGGATGTTTCCACCAAAGCTGGATGCCAACCAGAGCTGCCTTTTCCTGATGAAGAGAGGAGACGGCTTTCTGGCTAGCAGGGGATGTGTTGGTTTAGGGGAGGTGGGAAGTACCTAAAAATACTGATGTCCTCCCTTGGGAGCAGGAGTCCCACCATATGGCAGCAGGGAGAAGCAAATGTCACCATGCATTTCTCTGGGTCTTGGCTGGTCTCTACACACTCGTTACTCCAGGGCACCAACGCACCCGTAAGAAAGGAGGGAAGGAAGCTGGAAGGAAGCTGTAGCTCCCATACGGGTACCTGGTCGCCCTGTCCACTCCGTGCTGCCAGCACACTGTCCTCAGGGGTGGCTCCATGAGCAAATCACAGCACCAACCTAGATTTCAGGGTGGTGGCACAAGTGTTAATGGCTGATTTCCTTCCTGGATCTCCCGCTGGTGATGCTGCAAAGATTGGGACTTACTCCGGCTGTTCCAGGGCTGCTCTTTTACTTTCCAGACAGTATTACTGTCACCTGCTCCAATGGGTGACACCACCCTACCAGCCAGGCACCCTGACTCAGTCTTCCTTCTGCCCAGCCTTGATTCATCTGTGAGAAGTGGCAGACGTGCTCTCCTGCCATGCATCCAGCTTACTCTAATTGCCCCATCCTTCAGCATTCGCTAGGCATTTGCAGCACCATGCATTCACTTCTTGCTCTGCATTTTCAGTGCAATGTGTAGTGCAATTTCAGTGCAATCTCCCAAGCCTGTCCTCCTTGCAACAGCAGCCCAAGGCCACCTTCTGTCCTTTGACAGACGACAGACATCCTGCTCGTTAACCCACTCTGTAATTGCTCAACCACCACCAGCAGCAACCTATGCCCAGTTTCTGCTGTATGGGTACAAGGGTTAGATGTCAGGTTTTTTTGGGTCTGCACTGGTGGCTTTAACCTACTGGAGAAAGGTGAGAAGAAAGACCTGGGACTCATCCCCAGGGCAGGTTCCTGTAGGAGGAGGTTGCCCTTGCTACCTGAGATGTACCCATTTACAATGTCAGAGTCGTTGCCACAAAATCCCAATGCCTTTCCAGCTACCACTTTGGTTTATCTTTTTAATATCTTCTCCAGGTTTTTCCTAAGAGGATATAATCCATTTGGGCACAGACATTTTTGCACCATTACAGTCCCCACTGGTGTGGATGAGCCTACTTTTTAGAAGCTACTTGGGGCAGGGAAGTTATTTTCTTATTTGGCTATAAATTACTTGGTGCTGTATAAGCAAGGCATAATAAAATAACAAAGCACTATTATTTGCCATAATTAGTTTGTAATAATGACTGGGATGACTTTCCAGACTTGCTAAACCAGCGTGCAGGCTTATAGTATCTCTGAGCATGGCCACTACACAGAGATTAATTCCAAGCCTCTTCTTCTGGCATGTTTTTGCCCATGACCAGGTCTGTTGCAGAGGTGAGAGAAGTCCATCTGCATCGATTACATAAAGTCACTTGCGAGAGTCTGCAAACCCTGGAGAGAGATGGGACCAGGAGGAAAGCGAATCAAGTCAGAAGAGTTGTAACAAAGGGTTTGCAAGACTCATGGTTAAAGCTGGCTGAAACTCAAGGCTTTTGGTTCACCAGAGATCTTTTTTTTTAAACGTAAATAAAAATATCTTCCTGTCCAAATAGGATGGAAATCACTACTTTTCACAATTTCCAAAGCTCCTTTCGACCCCATGAGCCAACATACCATTTTCCCTGTTTTGCTGAAGACGTTTTAAACAAAATGTTGACATTTTCTGACAAAACATTCCTTTTTTGCAAAACACCTCATGGGGTTAATTTGCAGTAACACTGGGGGAAGAAGCACCACTGATGAGAGAATGGGGGACGGCCCTTCATCACTCATGAAAGACGAAATGGAGGTTTTATTGCCCTTATCTCACATGAGGTTGGATGCTCACCTCGCCCACACAACAGGTCACCTCCAGACACCTCCTGGAAGACCCAGCAGAGGAGCTACGGGCTCAGGAATGCAGATATGGCTCAGCGTGGTGTCTCTGACATCTCACCGTCATCCCCTGAAACGCTTTTGGAGGCTACATGAGCTGGATGGCCAAGGATGCCCTGGGCAGAGAGAAAGGTTGGGAGAGGTAAGCTCAAGCAAAAAGCCCACCAGTGTGTCCTCGGTGGTTTTCACTCAGGTATTAACGACCTCCCTATCTGCTAAGCTGGCCTGAGCATGTCTGTGGTGGCTGCTTCCTCCCGAAGCGGCTCCTAGCAAAGCTGCTGCTCTCTGTGTACCCGCAC
>NW_010518545.1:5980-15447 GCF_000687285.1 Phaethon lepturus
GGGCTGCCTCGGCGGTGCGGTGAGGTTTAAGCTGAGCCAGGCAATCCCGCGCCTGCCGCGGGGTGAGACCGCGCACGTGTTGGGCAGCTGGGGTTTGGCTGAGGGGCTGCCGTCGCAATAGTTCGGTCGTGCGCCTGAGCCTGTAATGTGAGTTTTGCAGCTTCTTTGGGAAGCTTTGTTGTTTTGGTTTGGTTTGTTTTTTTTTTTCTCCACACATGGAACCAGGGAATCTGAAACCCTCTGGTATTTCCCAACAGCAGTGCAACGCATTGCACAATATTTCCCTTTCTGGTTGTGCTGGTGGGTTTTTGTGCTGGTTTGGGACGGAGGATTCGGCTTCACGGCTCGTCTTTGGTGGCACAGCCGGGTTTTTTTGCAAAGCCTGATGTTTGCCAAGAGCAGGCAAGATCCCACACAATCGCAAAGTCCAGCCCATCCACTGGCTGTAGGATTAGAGGAGTTCTCGTGTCTGTGCATCTCTTGCAGGTTATGGATCAAAGTCAGTGCAAAAAGAAATACAAGCAGTACCCGATAAATACTGTCCAGGAAGTCAATACTTAAAGTGCTAACGAGCACAAGCAAGCTGGCCATCTGCTTCCAAAGGGGCTGCGTTTGCCTCTGTGCAAGGGTCAGATAAAATATTAAGCATCTGTTACATCCCTTTATTGTTTTGAAGAGGTGGTTTGAGATAAGCAGCTGCGGGACCCATTGCTGGAAGCCGTCTGGGTCCAGTTTCGTGGGAGGGTGCTCCAAGCCAGGCTGCGTGGGAGAGCCACACTCACTCGCGAGCAAGTTGCACGCTTCGGCACCCGAATGCCAGAGGTCAAGATACCTCTGGATGAGTAAACATTTGCTTCAGGAATAAATCCACTGAAGGAAATGCTGCAGAACCGGGCCTTGTCTCCTCTGGTGAGCCCGATATGTTTTAGATAGATCCCATGAGCTGCAGCCGAGCCGCTCCGGGTTATCGTCACCTCCGCTCGTGGTAGGTGAGACAAAGCACAACACCGAGGCATTCATCGCGAAGCAGATATATTCCAGGGTGGAAATCCAGTAGCATCTTCTTTCAAGTAATTAATCAAGGCACCAAAGAAATTATGCACCAAGAACAAATTAAATCATTGTGGATGGGTCACGCCTGCAGAAAATAAAACTGTCACGGAGGTTGTTTCTGAAGCTGGCTGGGATTATTTATAGCAGCGCTGTCTGGAGGAGCTCATCTGAGCGGGCAGGGGCTGTGGCTGCTGGGAGAAATCAGCTGTGCTTAAGTCAGGCCGGGAGCACAGGCAAAGCTAGGCAGTATTCTTCTGGCTTAGCTTTTTTCAGGCTGAAAATGTTGGTTTGTCAAAAATTGAAGCTTCCTGCAGCAACATGCCAGGCTATGTTTATATTGGCAAACCAAGAGGGTCAGGACAAGGGCTGGAGCCGGGACTGTGACCGTCTGTGGTGTTCTGGTGTGTTCCCCGGCGCGGTGTGGATCTGGGCTAATTGGGACCCGTGGTTGATGGGTGCAGGGGATGGCACGGCTCAGGGGTGGCTCCTGCATGCAGCCACTCTATACCCACCACCCGGCTTGGGTATGCGCATCAGCTGGGGAGTCCTCCTGTCTAAAGGCGCTCTCCTAAAATAGACCAGAGAGCTCAAAGCAGCTCTTTATTTGAGGCACTCTGAGCAAGGATGCAGGCCATGGACCGCGGGATTTTGTGCACTATACTTACAGGGTCTGCGAACACGGCTGAGGGCAGCAGCCTGCTGCCAGGAAACCAACGTGATGGGTGAACTGGAGAAGACTGGGAGCAGCTGGGCAAGGACCAAAGAGGGGTCCGCCTGAGCATGATGCACACCATGGCCATGCCCTGGGAAAGTCCCAACGCTCAGAGCGAAACTCCATCCCAACGGCCACGTCCCCACCGCTTGCGTGTGGAAGGGGAGAGCTGTGGGAAATCACCTGCTTCTCAGGGTTTTGGGGCAGAGGCAGAAAATGGTTTCACCCTCAGGTGCACGTCAGTTGTGGTTAGCCGGGAGGGTGGGTGAGCGGCGCTGCTCCCCAGCTGGCATTTTGCATAACTTCATGGGGCATCGCTCCTTTGGAGGCCATCACCCTGTGGGGCAAACCTGACAAACCCCCATGCTGTCCCTGCCTCTGTGGTTCCCTCCATGCTTGAACAGCAGCCCCCAGCTAAAAAGACATGGCTGGGGTCACTGGACCGCTGGAAGTTGCCTGTTGTTCTGGTCTCTGAGCCTGTATGTGTGTAAATCACCCCAAGGCAGGTCCACTCCTTGATGAATGGAAAAAATGTATTATTATTATTATTACTATTATTATTCTTGTCATTGTTACTATTACTATTATTATGTCTGGGAGTGGCATATGCTCGTCCAAGCGTCTCAGGAGCTGAGAGGTCGGAGAAGGATCCAGGCTGCACAGTGGATTCAGTACAGCTCTGCTGGAGCCCAAAGCCTTTATTTGCTTTCTCTGTCTGGGAAGGATCTAGGAAAGGAAGTGGTAGATTGTCTCTTTTCTCATCCTCTGGGATCCCCAGGCTTTGCTGATCCCTGGAGGGATAAATTCCTATTGTCGCCTCTAGCAAGAGTCACATACCTGCCTGGATCTCCAACAGTTTGAGTGACTGACCAACCTGTACGGGGAAGACATCAAAACCCAGGGTTTAGATGTGAAGTCCATCCCCAGGGCGTCTCCCAAAAGACAGCCAAGGTGGAAACACAATCTCCTTGCCTTCCAGAGCCAACATCCCCCTTCCCCCTCCATGGTCCCAGTTATGGATTTTCTGCAATCCTGAGACCTGGCATTAAGCAATCCTGAGCAAACAGCATTCCCACGGGGCTCGTCAACCTTGTGCTCTTACCTCGCTCTGGTAACTACCTTCTAGTTTAGGATTTGCTGGAGGTGGGGGATTGCAGCAGAAGTCATGTCATCTAACGGGGCAGGTGATGGACCAGTGGAGTCACAAAACACAGGGGAACCTGTAACTGGTGTCCAAACTGGGTATTCGCCCCATCTTAACTTCTTGACATTGCGTGTATTGGTGCTGATGCTTTGATTTACAACCTGTGCCTTGGCAAAAGTTTGCAGCTTCTTTCACAGCTGGCGAGCAGGGTTCAATTGTTGCATTGCCTAACTCTCTACTGGGTTGGAAAAAGTCAGCAGCAGCCAGCCTAAGCAAGAAGGCTGCTTGACTTCAGGTGCATTTTGTCTATTTGTTTCCAATAAAACCTGTAGAAAGTATGCAGGTTTGGCTCCTCCCTTGAGGGAGAAGCTCTGAAGGCAGGCAGAGGCTTTGAGTACAGTGGTATTTAAAGCTGTGGGTAGTTAGTTTCCACCAGTAAATGCAGTCCTCGCACATGTGATGAGTGGAAGAAGTGACTGAGATTTGCATCTCTGCCTGGCGCTGGCTTGGAGGAGAGAAGCAGCGCAGCTGCTCAAAACGAGAGAGCAGAGCCACGGCCGCGAGCACGGGGACGAGGGGAAGCAAGGGGGAGGATATCACCACATGTTGCTGATAGCTGTTTCCAGTAATCGGTGCAGGCTGCATGGCTTAGGCAAAACTCATGTTTAATTTACCACCAGACAGATGCTGGATAGCTTTCCCGTTGCTTCGTCACAGGGCTTGAAGTCTCCTTTTTCTTCTCTGCTGTTGACCCAAGAGAGGCAACCAGCAACACTGATCTTATGAGCCACCTTTACATGTCATGTCCTGGTGAGAAGGTTTCTTACTTCAATTCACTTCAATTGCTGGTCTGGCAGAACGGCTCTCTTGGCCTTGGGTGGCTGAGGACAGGCATTTCTGGACCTGGGTTTGGCCCTACCAGTGCTCCAAGCCTAAACTGGATGAGACGGTGGTCAGGTACTTTGGGCTACCTGCAGTGGGGCTCCCAGCACAGCTCCTTCTGGCTTTGCTCAGCAGGTGGGTTTCAGAGGTGCCAAACACCCTGACCTCTCTGGCACCTCTAAGGATATCGGAGCCTTGGGAAACTCAAGTCCTCAAGTTAGTAAATTACAGGTGAGGTCAATTATGTCATGAGGACAATGCCCAGAGGTTGACCAAGACGCAACCATTATTGTGCCAGGCCTTGCATGGACATGGAGCTCTAGATATGTGGCAGGCCCTTGCCACACTGAATTAACAATCCAGAGGTTTTATGCAGAGCCCAGAGGCTGTGCACTGAGAAGACAGTGTGGGTGGGAGGAGATGAGGAACCAAACCAGGCCCGTTGTTTAGGTGCATAAATCTAACAAATTCCTTGCCAGCTATTGCTTGCTTTACAGAACATGCTGGGAACAGTGCTCATTAGTTATGCAAAACTGCATGATTATGAAAATAAAGTCTCAGATAAGCCAAACTAGCCCATCATGAGGTCCACAAAAAACAAGAAGTGTTTAGAGAAATGCAAAAACCGCCCTCTGCTTGGAGCACTGAAGCTGGAAGAAATGGCATCGTTTCTAGTCCAGGACTGTGCATGAGTCCTATCTGATCTCCCAGACAGTGCACCAGCTCCTTGTCTCCTCCTTCTCTTGCCCAAGGGATGTTTTGACTCCAGCACTGAGCAAAGAGAAAGGCATATGTGACCTAGATATCAGGTTTTACTTCTGCTCACATCCCTCCAGCTTGAGTAAACAGCAGAGGATGTGACTGAGAGCACACACGGTGCCTCGACAACGCCTCTGCTCTGCTTCAGGTTTTCTTCTCCTTTCCCCAGAGGTGAGTTTGACTCACTCCCTATTTAGAGAGATGCTTCCCCTTTCCCCACGCTGCTTATTAAACCTCTCTGATCAGCCGGTCCCCAGCCCAGCTCTGGAGCTTTTCTCCTTACACGGAGTAGCTTTATCCGACAGGACCTACCTCCCAAGCCAAACCCCACCGGCGGGCTGGGAAAGGATGGGAAAAACCCCGGAGACTGACAACACAAACACAAAAAAGGCTCACTTGATCAGCTTGAGCGCCAGCCCCACCCTGGGGTGTGGAGTAAACACGGGCAAGTATTTATTCATCGCCACTCAGCATCCAAATATTTGTTTTTCTTTGTCACACGGGCACACACTCACATTCTCTCTGCCTGCCAGATGCCTTCGTTCCCAGCGAACCCGGGCCCACTGCTGTCTGCTAAGGCAGGGGAGGAAAGACATCTTGCCTGCAAGATTTGTTATAAATATGCTGGGATTTCTAGCAATTTGATGTCTAGAAGCACAAGGGTATTTCTTTTTGGCTATCTGAACTTCCACCTAAACACTCTTCTGCGCCACACGTTTGTCTATCCATTTATATTCATGCACTCACAAATTTTTACATATGTAAGTGTGTGTATGCGTATGTATTTAGCATATATGTATATCTGTCCACCCACATTCGACTATGTATGAATACACAGTGCTGGAAATGGTAATCTGGATGCCTTGGCATTAATAATGCATAAATCTCATGTTTGCAGAAGTGAATACGTGGCACATGATGCCATTTCAATCTTTGCATACTCACGTATACATCTTCTCTCCATCTGCCTAGTTACAAACATGCCAGTATATAGTTGTGCTTAACACCAGTATGTTCTTATATAGGAATGTGGATGAATTAAGGTAGCGTACAGCACTGTCTATCTCAGCCAGAGTAAACGTCAGCAGAACCATTTAATTAACAATCATGTGCCTGTTGTATTCGGCTGAATCAATATGAATCCCATGCATACATCAATGTCCTGATCAGCTTGATGTGACGACCAAGAGAAGAACGAAATGTCCTTGTATGACTAAAGAGGAAAAGTTCCCGGTTGACCCCGTGACCATTAAAGCACTTCATCCACTGATAGTCTGAATTAGGCTGCAGGTAAAATGTGAAGGTGTGGCACCTGGGAGGAAAGTTTTCCGTAATGGTGAGCACACACACGATAACTACCCTTTGATCTGTCCCAGCTTTATGGATATTAGGGGAAATGTCTTTAGGGCGAGTGAGTTCGACATGTTGACCATGGCGATTAGATAAAAGGTGTTTAGTGAGAAGCTTAATTTCCTGTCTAAAGTGGTCATGATGACCTGTGATGTGACGAATAACGATGGGCTGCTAAAGGTCAGGGAACGGGCCGGAGGGGAAGGTTTTTCAGTATCTTCAAGGATGTAAAAGGAAGGGGATTTCTCAACTAATCTGCATACTTTATGGAGCTGGGATTTTATTCAGAAGTGATCCCTGGGGCGATTCTCCATTGCCCTGGTGAGACTCATGAGTTTGAACGGGTAACTCAGCGAAACATTAAAGGCGACATAGAGATTCTTGTTCTGGCCCAAGTCTGGCTGCCCCTATACTCACGGGTAATTAAGGACATGTTTTATCCATACCAGCGACAATCTACTTTTACAGTCTTTATGACAGTGATTTGCTAAGGAGACACAAGACTTCACTGAGATGTCCCACTGCAGCACCTGCAATATGCTGCAGTCCCCACATTGCAGCTTAACTTCAAGGGTGATGCGCAGCTCCCAGTGAGAGCAGGGTGTATGATGCCCAGTTTAGACATAGGTGACAAAGTGTCCATGTGCTGTTGACTCCATTGACTGGATACGGAGGTGGGGTCAGGCAGCTCTGGAGATTTGCTCTGCTCTCTGTGTTCTTAAGATAGATAGAAGGCACAACTCATCTTAGTCACACCAGAAAGTGGTTCAATATGACACATGCTCCACCTGAAGTCATCCTTCCACTGCTAATTGTTGTGGGTGCCTGTAAATTTGCTTTTCTTCTGCAGGCGTACCTACTCACCAGTGGAATAGACTCAAATTTGCATTTTCCAGCTAAGAAAGCTTTGTGGTCCCAGAGCCAAGCCACCATAGCTTACGATGCTCCTCCAGCCATACCACGTGTATATCACCTGTTACATAGCAGGCCAAAGGAGTAACTTCCTCTACTTTTTTCCTGAAACCATCAGAAGAACAGGCAGGGAAGCCTGGGAGGTCAAGGTAGTTCTTTCAGTCAGATGTGTCAAGTTCCCCTTCAGATAGGGCATGTTCTATCAGATAAGAGGAGGTGTGATGGCTCCTGACGTGAAATCCCTTGGCGCAGGCTGTCACAGGTTCCCAGTGGTCTCATGGTAAGAGTGGCAGAGAGTGGCTTGGAGCTGACTTGCAGCACTTCTATAATTGGAAGCTGTAAATGTAATTGCGTCTTGAGAGATTACTGAGAACAGACAAAGGCGGCCAAATGGCCAAATCAGCTGCTTTGTGGCCATGCTGAACCCTCCAGATAGACTGGTAGCAAAGTCTGTTGAGAAGGCATTATACATGGCTGCTGTTCAGAAACAGGGCTCTTCTGTGGTCCATGGCTTGCTGCCATTTTCATACTCCCAGTTAGACCCCCTGTCCATCAATTAGACCCTCTAACCATCATCCAGTGTGTGATCCCACTTCTGATAAGAGTAGCTCTGAACTTAGCATAAATCAGCTCCTGCTCTGCACTGAACTCAAAGTGGCCCAGGTTTCAGTGGCAAGGTCTCCCTGTGTTCTTCTGCGGTGGTTTCACTGTAGGAGGGGAACAGAGGGGGATAAGGCTATTTTGGGAAGCCCTACAAGGTGGGTGTGGGTTGACCAAGGCTCCTTGATAGGCTCCAAGGTCTTCAGCGCCATCTACTGCCACGCTAAGTCTTGGCTCCCTGGTCATCCCTCCAGGAATGGGTTTAGAGGATACTTTTGGGCTCATAGGATGGGGATCATTAGCAGCTACATCTATTACCCTGCTGTTCCTACAGGCTGAGTACAAATTAAACACGCTAGTGTCTGGAGACAAAAACCTGGTGCTATTTCCCTTACAAATTCGTACAAAGGGCAAGAAAAAGCAAATACTTGAGGACCGTTATCTGGCAACGAGTAAAAGCCAGGCAAAAGATAATAACTGGGAGCTACTGTTTTTGTGCTGTTTTTTCTGATCTGCTTCTGCCTATAGGATGTCAGCATAAAGTTACAAGGTGAAGGTTGAGTAGACCATTCAGTGAAGGTCAGAGGGAAAAGAGATAGAGTGGATATCACTGTGGGTTATTGACTCATTTGTGATCAGATACAAAACATCCTCCACATTAAGCAGTGAAGAAATGGTAGATGAACATGGGATAGGATAGGTGTGGCCAAGCAATGTATCTGTCTCTATGTCATGTTCTAATCTCAATCAACTTGAAGCAAATCAGCTGAAATCAGTGAAGTTACATTGAATTTACAGCCCCTGTAATAGGCTGTTTCAAATTCAAGCCCCTGTATGGAACTTTGTTCTTGCTGCTCTTCCCAGGTAGGAGAACACAGAGGTTCAACAGCTCTGCCAGGCCTAGGAAAGATCTGACTTATGGAGCAGGACTGCAAGTCACCTCTACTGTGTCTCAGGATTTCATCCATGTGAGAAAAGCCTTGACAACCAGCCACAAACCCCATCTCTTCCGCCATTTAGAAGCTGGTGTCATTCTAAGACATTTTATGGTTTATGTTCCTCCCCTGCACTCTCAGGTGGTATCAGTGGTTCGAAATACGCATGCTCCTCTACCTGCCCAAGAGCCTGGTTATTAATTTTATAAAATGGAGACCCAAAATCGAGTCTGTTCAACTTTGCTTCTTCTGTAGATGAAGCCAAAGGCCATGCAGAAACTTCAGCACCTTCCGGCCCTCAGCAATCCACACTCTAGGCAAGGAGGAAGATGAACCGCAAAGTGTAAGTGTTTCACATCATCTTTAAAGCTATCATAGAGCATTATAAGGGTTTCAACATAATGGGAATGAGCAGGACTTGGGTATCTTCATCATGACCTCTGGTATGAGCAAAGGTGTCCAGGGCTCCAGAAAACACATCAATAATTTTTTTTAGTAGAACTTGCCCTTATCTAGGGAGTACAAAACCTTCCAGACACATAAATGACTGATGCCAGCTCAGCAACATTTTTTGCTCCTGTGTTTGCCAGTGACCGAGAAGCTAACATACATTTGTTTGTATTTAATTCATCTGGTTAGTGAAACCATTATTAGGAACTGGGATCAGTTTGATTTAATGAGAGGGTCTTTGGGATGACTCCAAGTCAAAATTTTGACAAAATGTGCACATTCAACTTTAAATACCTCTCCTGTGATCCTTGAACAGGGCAGGGAATCCTACAGGTGGCCTGGATTTCATCTAACATCTTGGTTGAGGGATTTGAGAACTGATCTGAGCATGTTTCCATACTAAACACTTTTCCTTCCCTAAGGTCTGATGTGCTGTCAGATCCTCTGAGACCTGGAAAATAGAGGGAGGCAGCTTTTGAGGAACTTGTAACCCAAAAGCAGGGGAGATTTTGGAGGAGAAACTGAAAATTGGAGATTGAGCTCATTAAAAACAGTTTGCTTAGTACCGTCAACAGTCATCTAGGAGTGCTTGTAGTCTGGGAGTTAAATACAACCTCAGGACTTCTTGCATGCTCTTCTGGTGAGGATTTGAGCAGCCTGATTCAGCAGG
>NW_010518545.1:15478-29184 GCF_000687285.1 Phaethon lepturus
GTAGATATTAGAAACAATTGGGAGGTTCCCATCAATGAAGTCTCAGAACATAGCCTAGCATAATTGCAACCTAAAATGCTTCTGCTAAGCTCCAGCTGGTGTTGTCACCAGCCTTCTGTTGCTGATGGCTGGGTAAATTAGGAGTCCTCTGTATAGCAACTTGTAGGCTTTTTCCAAGAAAAACAAACAAAAAACCTCAGTATGGTTTCTGCAGGAATGAAATTCCAGTTGAAGCAGTAGCTTTGTCCCTCTGCTGAAGAGCAGTCCCACTGACAACGTACAAAGGGCATGAATAATACAGACTTCTGTCAACCAGATATAACCTCCTGAAAAACTGTAATTTTCACCAAATTCTTAGCAGCATCTCTTCTAGCTAATAAGCTTGTGTTGCTCCTCGTGTAAAGACAGGAAAACAGTACATTTGTGCAAACACACCCAAATTCCTAGTGGGCATCGCCCAGGTCTTCAGCTGGGAAATTTGACATACAAAATGTGACCCTGATCACCTGCTGAATGCTCCAGGGATGACGTGTTGCAATCAGCCTTCCGGGGACAGCTTGTAGGCATGTGATAAGATTAACACGTGTTCTCACCCACCTTTGGTGTCCTGGTATTGCCAAACACTGAGTTTCTCTTTGGCAGTCCTGCACCTCGGCGTGCAGAGAGCTGGGTTTCAGGAGTTCATGGTGACTTTACAGAGTCTCTCTGATCCCGGACATACCTATGACTGAAAAGGACAGGCCTGGGGTTGAATGATTTAATTTTCCACTGTTCCAATTTACCTAGATGCAAAATGATGATAAGGAGTTCTTGGAGATCTTTGTAAACTGCATCAGGTCTTGCTTATGTAGAGGTTAATTATTCTAATTATTATATCCGTTTTACTACCAGTGATTTAGCACAAAGGAATCTACCTGAGGTGGTTGGACAAGAAACTTTTTATAGTGCTCAGTCAGCAGGATTTGGGGACGAGACATCTGAGCTCTGTTTCTGAATTTGTGACCGTGACTCCTCCAAGACCTTGTCCAGGACACTTAAAACATCTCTGTGGCTCACATTACCTACATGTAAAACAGAAAGAATAATACTGAGCACTCTGCAGAGAAGATGAATTCTTTACTGTCTGTAAGATGACTAGAGAAGTCTTGAGGGCCAGGGAATGCAAAAATGCTTATCATTTTCCTCCTTGCGGCTTAAAATTGTGGTCTTGGCATCCATGCTGTGCTCTGGAGGGGCCTGTAACAGCAAGCTTGTATTTGGCTTACAAGAAACAACATGAGCAAAAGGGTTCCGTGCCTCTGGTAGAAAATGTTCCAAAGTCAGGGGGGGAATAAAAAAAAAGGCTTGAACCACTCTGCCCTATTCTAAACAGATGGTAATGGAGATTTTTAAACATACATGCGTTAATAGGTTCTAACTTGCTGGCAATTGACTGTTTCTTCATGAATAGTCATGGCAATCAAGTTCAGCTGGTGTGGTCTCTGGGTCTGAGCTAAGAGTGCCCGTCATGTCGACTCTACCCACAGGTGGTTTCCAGAGGGCATTTCTCCACAGAGAAGTTGCTTCTCTTTTGGTCTAACACAGCCTGAGTTAGGCTGCAGCTTCTGACCACCTTCCCAGAGACATAGCTATTTTCAGGCTTACAGAGATCAGCATTTCCAAGCAGTGAGTTAAAAACAGCTAAAATTTTCCGCTGTGGGAGAAAAGGGACACGTTTAATCCCTTCTCCTCCAGCACAGGTTCATCTCTTACACCTGCCCTTCAGCCTTTGCTGTCAGTAGTGCTTTAGCAGTTTTTTGTTCTTTCTTTCCTTTTCTTTCTGTGTTTGCAGGATCTGGTCAGTTCTGAGTTGCTGTGTGGAAGGACTGTAAAAGTAACAAAAGAGCCTGAAGGATATGACTTCGATTAGTTTCCCAAGTGTCTTTCACCCTGGCTTCAATGACGACTCGAGGCACAATTGCCTTTTCAGTCCCACTCACACATGGATCATACGAAGACATGGCCGTCTGCAGCCCTGTGAGGAGACCCGGGGAATAAAGGTGAGTCACATGTATGGTGCAAAATCATCCAACACAGAGAATTTCCATTTATCTCACCAGTCATTGATGTTTACAGCATGTTAACACGATGCCTGAAACAATAGCTAATAAAAACAGTTCAGGGAGAGGTGTGATGTTTAACTTGGCCAGAGCCTACCAGGATTTCTAAAGCACATTAAGATCCTTGGATTAAAGACAGAGTGTAAAGGCAAGGATACCATTATTATCAGTTTAAATTCTGCCTTCCAGGCATGTGAAGTAGGAAGATCCCATGGTCAAGGGCAAAAGACAGCCACACGCCACATGCAGCAGTGGAATTTGATACTTGCCGTAGGGTGAGGTGGTAATTAGGGGAGACTTTGTACTGTATCTGTTGACATTTCCAGTCACAAGTTGCTTACAATAATTGAAAATGGAGTTTTAAAGTAAGCCTGGGATGAGAAGCCTGAGATTTAATTTCAAGAAGTTCTTGAAGACTCAAAGCAGTATAACACCCTTCTTAGTAAATTAATCTCTTGGTGTGGGAGCTGGCCTGGATTGAGGCAGCTGCTGAAACATTGGAAATTTTTATTCTCACCTTTCAGAGGCATTAGTATCAAAATACTGTTTTTTCTATCTTGGTTTCCTTTTTTTTTTTTAAGTTTATTTTCCTTCCATACTGGAAATTCAAAGAAATAAAACCAGAAGTAAAATGCATTTGACAAATGAGTAGCTAAAAATACTCAGTCCTGACTCATGGTCATGGAGCAAGGGTTCAATCTGGGCTGCATGTGAGAGCTCATTGCATGGGCTCAAGGACTACTGGAGGACTGATTTAGGGATGCCCTTAGCTATGAAGTGCTCCAGTCCTACACTGCGGTTTCCTCTGGCTGCAACATTAACTAATACATGAGAAAAAAGCTACCTTATTTTGGCAAGGAGGACCATAGGGTCCTTCTCAGCAGGTGCAGAGGTGTCGCAAAATTCACCAGTGCAGCATTTCTCCATGTGTATTCTCCTGCTAAGTGATGCCCAAGGCATCTGGGTGCTGGTCAGTGCCCCAAACCAGTTCTGCTCACTGAGCACTGTGGAGAGAACTGGGGGAGCTGGTGTGAGCAGTTGTTGCAAAATGCTGTACCTTGTGGTAAAACGGTCAGTGTGACATCCCCAGAAGAAACAGAAAGGGAAAGAGGAAAGGCAGCCCCTGCTTACAGTAGGTCTTTCTTGAGCTCTTAATCACAGCACTCGTCAGACTCATGGACTAGAAATGCTTTATCTTCAGTGGGAATGATGTGAAAAGAAATGGCCGTTTTGCACCTCAAATCCTGTGTTCAGTGTTGGGCCCCTCACTACAAGAAGGATGTTGAGGTGCTGGAGCGTGTCCAGAGAAGGGCAACAGAGATGGTGAGGGGTCTGGAGCACAAGTCTTATGAGGGGCGGCTGAAGGAAGTGGGGTTGTTCAGTCTGGAGAAGAGGAGGCTGAGGGGAGACCTTATCGCTCTCTACAACTACCTGAAAAGGGGTTGTGGTGAGGTGGGTGTTGGTCTCTTCTCCCAGGTAACCAGCGATAGGACGAGAGGAAATGGCCTCAAGTTGCGCCAGGGGAGGTTTAGATTGGATATTAGGGAAAATTTCTTTCCTGAGAGAGTGGTCAAACATTGAAACAGGCTGCCCAGGGAGGTGGTGGAGTCACTATCACTGGAAGTGTTCAAAAAATGTGTAGATGTGGCCCTTCAGGACATAGTTTAGTGGGCATGGTGGTGTTGAGTTGGTGGTTGGACTTCACACAGAATCACACAGAATCACTAGGTTGGAAAGGACCTTCAAATCCAACCAAGACTTGATGATCTTAAAGGTCTTTTCCAAACTTAATGATTCTGTGATTCTGTGATTTGCCTCTGGCTCTTCCGCCTGAGCACTGCACAAGACCCTACAGGTGAAAATCAAGTTGTTTGGTCCCAGGCATCCCTGTGGTGAGTGGGAGAGAGAGAAAACCCCAGTGTGGCAGCAATAGAAGGATGCTCCTCTCATGGGCCTGCCATTCCCTTGGGCCTAGCAGAGCTCATGAAGGAGGCTTTCCATTCCCCATAGCTTCCTTCATCTTGGTGAGAACAGCACTGGGAACAGAGCAGATCCTGCCCTTGTACAACCATTTGGCCCCTCTCCCCTGCAACCTCCGTAGGAGCCCCACCAGGTGGGCATGTTGCTGGATGAAGCCCACATTCCTCCTGAGGAGGAGCAAACCTGCCATCCAGAACAATTCAGTTCCAGTGGGAGACCTCTTCAAGGACCAACCATGCTGGGTCATCAGGACTTCCAGCCCTGCAAAGTAGGGGGAAGACTGGAGAAGGCAAGTGAGACATGCATCCAATGGGGATGTGACAAGACTTCTTGGCTCATGTGATTGAGTGCTGTTTCCATCCAAAAGGAGAGGGAGATGATAACATTACGTGCTTCAGTTCCAGCCTTAATGAGGCCTGTAAGGAGGAGTTGATAATTAGGCTCATGATTCATGCCTTAGGTTTGAGCTTCTGTTTGAATGCTCTGCCAATTAGTGCATGCTTCCTGATCAATAGCAGGGTAATTATGAGATTAGGGTTAATGGGTCAGACTCACTGAAGGCTTCCTATTCTATGCCAACGTCAGATTAGCTGAGTCCTGCTGTCATTAGTTTTACCTTTCCAGGCTGCTGGCTACAAAGAAGCACGGGGCAAAAATGGATTGTAATTACCTCTGGTTTGCACAGGAAGACTCCTACACCGAGGTTTTTAGATGTGAGATGGGTGTCTAAGTTCCCATCAGCCAAGATCTAACCCATGGAGCCAATGGTGTCTACAGAGAGATTCATCCTGTGCCTGGAATGGGACAGCTGGGGTGGGATTCATTTGCCTAAACACAGCTGTCAAGTGCATGGGTTCCCCTGGACATCCAGGCAGGGTTGGCTGATATTCCATAGGGAGAACCATTCCCTCTGCAAGGAGGACAGATGAGAGTCCCTGAGACACCTCAACTGTGGACAACAACGCGTGGATGACTTAAGCAGCCAGTATATCCAACCAAGTAAGCCATGAGGGTTTCAAACCAGCTCTTAGCTCGAGGCAATCAGCTCCAAAGAGAGGGGTGGGGGTAAAACTGAAGGTAGACATCCACACGAGGGTTTGCAGCCCTGTCTCCAGGCCACAGAGACCTGTGAGCCTTGTCACATGCTGGAGCTCTGCTCCTTCCCAAGCCTGCGGGTTTTATTCCCAACTAGGAGAAAGTCCTCTGTGGATGTCATCTTCTACTCTCATGACGTTATTTAAGGAACCAAGCAAAGACAGGTGCTGGGGCTGGAGCTGAGTTGTGAATGTTTGCCTGCCTTAACAGAAATGGAGAATATAAAAATTTAAGGAGTTTTCATTACAGAGGAAATGTAGGACTCTTACCACCAGTAAGGTCTCTCTGAGTTGTTGTCTGAGTAAAACCATGAAAGAGGATCCCGTATGGGAAAGAGAGCCCTGGAATGAGCTAAATGGGAACCAAAACACCTGTGACACTGATGGTGGGTACCAAAGAGAATCACCATCTAACTGATGATGCTGAGTCCTGGTGCCCTAGAGAGAAATATCTCCCAATCCCAGGGATGAGATGAGAAGCAGCAGGTTCTTCTCGGTATTTACAGGTTAGTTTTGCTGATCCGGAAAGAGAGAAGCACCCACAGGGGCCTCCAAGGAGTCTCCAGGGACTGAGTCACTCTCAGAACAGTTTTGCTTCTATGACTTTGCATTGGCCCAAACTTTAGCTCTACTAAGATCTTCCAAGTGATGCTTTTCTGACGTTCATTGAGTCCCTTGCTTCTGTGCTATGTGCCAGGAAAAAATCCTCTGCAGGATTATTCCAGTGAGGTGGTGTGATGGGACCTATTTTGCTATGGCAAAGTAGCTGCTTAATAGCTGTCCAGGTAGCTGCTTGGCTGAGAATGACATACTCGTTACACAGGTTTTCAGTGTTCACATTTCCCTTGCAATGGGTTCTGAACCAAACCTTGATGTTGCTGTTCAGACAATGCCCTGATGGTTTCAGTCATTTAAAGTAATCATTCCTGCATTTTTTAATGTTTAAAGAAGGGTAACTTGATCATGTTATATTACACATGTTCCTTTTTCACATTTCCTCATGATTTTTTTCCACCCTTTAAATTCCAAAATGATTCAGTTGTCTTTAAAGGCTCAGACTTTTTTCAAGAGACACAGCCACGTTGTAGCTTCCCTCCTGGGATATTTTCAGCCAAACACTAAATGAACAAACACACCTAGCAGCAAAATCTCACATCTGCCCATGAGGGCATACAACACAGACGTGACTACTTTTGGGGACACAAAGAGTTTCTTATCCAGCACATCAAACAGCTGGGTTCACCGTGTGCTGCTCGTGCTTTAGTGCAGCAGGACTGGCTTTAACAGAGTTACGCCAGATAGCACAGCTCAGGTGAAATCCTATTTACGTGGCAGTAGTGGTCCCATTAGTCATCCCCAAATAACCCAAATCTGACCACAAAAAAGGCACAGTTTTAACATCTGAGGCTTTCCTGTGCTGTGTGCTGCCGTCCTATTTCCCTGGGACCTTCACCCCTTCCCTGGGAGAGTGCTGCTATCAGGGCTGTGGTGTCTTTGACTCGGCCTCCTTAAAGCACAGGGCATGAAAAGCAAAGCTGTGCGTATCCATGGATATTCTCCATTCCATGGGATATATTTTCCATCACCAAATATGCCATGGACGGAGTCCTGCTTTCAGGGTTTTGAAATTTATTTGGACAAGTTCACTGAGACCATTCAGGAAAAATGTAGCTCTATGTTTATCTTGTCATATTTTCCCTTAGGTCACCTCTGTCAACCATAATACTGGGCTAGATGGCCATAGTGTGGTCGTTTTTATGTTGTTTTGTACAAATAAACACTTGTGTTTGTACACTCTGGTTCCAGCCCACAGTGCACAAGATGAGCCCAAGGGTGGGATGAGAGAGGGTCAGTCCAATGCCATGCTATCCCTGAAATTAGGGGAGACAGTTGTGTAAGAACATGAAAGCAGATGTACAGGATCAGACTGACAGTCCACCTAGACCATTGCCAGCAGTGACTGTCCAGAATATGGGAACCTTCTCCCAAGATAGCCTTCCAGCGACCTGTGACTCTGAGCTTGGCGTTCACGGACAAGCATTGCCAATGACATGCACAGTGAGAGCTCATCCTGGGTCCTGGGTGTTTTTGCTAGTTCACACTCAAGTCCGCTGCAGCACCCTTGTTGTATTGTCAGTTGAACTAGGTAGGTCCAGAGTCTTGGACACATCATTCCCCGCTGCAGCCTCCTGCCCTCTTTGCAATGGAGATAGAGGTGGTGAGACCAAGACACACACAAACACACATGGAAAGGGCTGAGGTTGGTGGGAAAGTGAGTTATTTCTGCCCTGTGCCTTTGGCTTGGTCTGAGCTGCTTGGAAAATGGGGTTGCATGGCTCTGATCATAGCTATTGGATGTTTTGATTCCAACAAAGGATTCCAATCCAACGAATCCATGCAGAAATTCATGGGCACCCGCAGCATGATGAGCAATTGGTGTCGAGGTGGTTGTACCCCCATAAGGTGCTGGAGAGGATCTGAGAAAGCTCAGGGCAGAGGGCAGGTTTGCATTTGTATGCACTGAAGAGGTACTTTCATTGCCTTCCAGCCCAAAAACGTGGGGAGCACCGGGGAGAGGGGCTCTGACATGCATCCATGAGCAGAACAGCATTGCCTCAGCAGGGACAGAGGCAGCCGACCCATGGCCAGACCCGGCTGAGGAACCTGCCCAGAACAGCACCAGCCCCAGAGGAAAAGCCAGCAAACTCCCTGCCCTGAAAGTGTGATATTGGCCAAGATCTCCCCTCCAAACACCGGGCAAGATTTCCCCACCTAGACCTGCCTGCTTTGATCCCTCAACCCCAAATTCCCTTCTGTTAAAAAAAAAAAAATTAAAAAATGTCCCTTTGTGTTTGCATAAGACCATTATTTCTACCTTTTATGAGCAGGGTGGCAAGTTTTCACAGAGGAATAATTCCCGACAGAGCTATTAAATGCTTGAAAAACACACCCAAACAAAATGAAAACCAGGCTGAAAAAACAAATATCCTTACCAGAACTCAGGGGCGTTTCTCATAACATCTTGCTTATGTTATGAAGTCTGATTTTTTTTACTTTTTTATTTTTAAAAAGGATGAGGTAGGCTCAATTACTTCACAGGAATTCATATGACCTGCTGATAAACCAGATTTAAGTCTCTCCTGCCCTGCTGCAAGAATCTCTCGCCGGTTCCTGTACCGACGGGAGAGGCATTGCCTTGCTTGCGTTTTCGACGGGCTCGTGCCTTGTTCTCGTGACAGCTCGTAATTCACCCTCCACGCGGGCGGGCGCGCGTGTCACCTGCGGCACGGCAGGTCTCCCGGGCTCGTGACTCCCGGCGCCGCGGTGTCACGGCCCTGCGCAGCGCTTGCAATGGGCGGGTGATCACCTTGTCCTGGAAAGAGAAGGTGATGTGGCTGCCAGTGGCTGCGTTGAAATCCGGCCAAAGAACAGAGATTTCAGGGCACTGAACCCGAAAACCGCGGGAAGAAAAAATATTAGGAAAAAAATTGAAAAACTACAGAAAACTTGTGATTTCGAGTAAATCTCAGCGGGAACTGGGACTCTGTAAAAGGGTTTTAGGTGGCTTGTGTTTGGGGTGGTGCAAAATTTGCTGCGCTGGGATGCACTGGTGAACAACATCGATACCAACGTGCTGCATCAGAGCTGGCTTGGCTTTGCTTCTGCAGGATGAGATAAATGCTTCTTGTCAAAGGAGAAAGGGAACGTACAGCATCAAGCAGGGAAAGCAGATGTATTTTTACAGTTACTAATGTTTGCCCGAGCCGACAGATGCTAGGCATGTCTCAAATACCTTTATTGTTTCTTTTTTCTTTTTTTTTCCCCGAGTCCCACGGAGATGAAGTCACTCTCAGAGGTGACTTCAGGACACGCAAATCACCTCCAAGCTGCGCTGGACTTTCGCCTTATGTCTATACCAGGTGTTTCGCAGCGCAGTTTGCTTTATACATACTTCTTGGCTCTTGAGATACCGGGGACCAAAATAAAGCGGGGTGTTTCACTTTCTCCACTTTGGTCATTAAATTTGTACTGATTCCTTATAGCAGGCGTGCTGCAGCTCAGGGCCAAATATGGATTTGGAGGAAATTCTACGTCCTTGCTCTAAAACAAGCCAAACAACCCTCCCCGCCTCCCCTGTAATTATGTTTGACATAAGGAGTGAGGAGTATTTATTAATTTCAGCGCTCAGAGCTGATGTCACCGCAGAGTCGGGGTCCGGGAAGTCTCTGAGTCACGTGGAGACGCAGAGCCAGGAAATATCAGCAGAAGAAAAAGAAGTAAATATTGAGGCAAGAGACGTTGGAAGCTGGCGGCAGCTTCTTGAAAGCAGCTGTGAGAAGCCGGTCGGTGCTAAGAGCAAACCGTGGGTTAAATGCCAATATTCAGCTGGGTTGACAAAGGAAGGCAGAACGCATCCCCGCTGGGATTGCCTGGCGATGTAAGGGGGAGCGAGGCGACGCGCTGGAATACGACCCACGGTCCTGGAACGTAAACTGTTGTCTTTCTTCACAGCTTCAGCTAACTGAAAAAGCAATCCCAGCCTCCACGGCGGGGATGGAGAGGAGTGTGGCCCATTCCCATCTCCCTTAATTTTCCTACCAGAGCCAATCTGGCAGTATACGGATTAGAGCTGGATGATGCTGAGGGCTTTGATCTCCCACTGATTTCAAAAGCTCAGGACCTGGGCTGAGGGGTGCTCTTGGTGTGAAGCACAACCTTGGGTGGGCAGAAGCTCCCTGTGGATCCTGCCTGATTTCAGCAAGTGATTGCAGATGAAAAACAATTTGGAAACCTCTTTTTTTTTTTTTTTTTTTTTGAAGCTAGGATTCAGTCATCTTTTAGCAGTCACGACCTGCTAAAATTAACGCAGTTTTGTTGTTGGTGTTTTTTTTTCTTCCTCGTTTTTTACCCGCTTTATTGGTGGGAGTTTTTTTTATCACTAGATAAGTAGAAGAAAGGGGAAAATCTTGGAGGGAGAAGAAAAGCCAAGGACCCATGAGGCCCTGCTGCTCTGCACTGAGTATAAATTCAGGCTGAGCTGCCTGTGCTCCAGGTGGCTTGGTGGGGTGTCTGAAACCACAGGGGCCTAATGCAGACCATGATTTCTGAAAAAGTAGAAAAAACAACCCCAAACCAAGCCCACAACAAAACCCCAAGGCTGTTTGGTTTTTTTTTTAACTTTCATCCTATTTTAAATTCCAGGTTTTCCTCGTGAGATCATCTTAGAGTGATGCAGGGCTTTGTATAGGCAAGCAGAGGACTGGGCAAACAGAGAAGATTTCTCCCCTCCTGCGTCAGTGAGGAGAAAACCTCTGTCTGATGACTTCAAGTGAAGCTGGCATGGTTTTGTCTGACCTGCTGAAGACATTCAAGTTTCACTTCACTGTGGGAACTTGGCCTGTGGTCCAAGTTTGCCGTCACTTGCAACATCACGTATTTTTGATGCAAAGCTTTTACTTAACATGTGCTGAAGCATAGCAAAATTTATTTGGTTTTTCTTCTGCAATTGCAGCCCTGGCTGGGGAAATGAAGGGTGTGAGCACTGGGGGAGTCCAGGACTTTTGTTTCGACACTGGATGTGCCTGGCCGTGGAGCAGAAAGGACACATTCTCACTTTCCTGTTTCAACTCCTTGTATACGGCAGCACATCGATCTGCAGTGAGGAGGAAGCTGTTGGTTTAGATTTCCTTTCAGGTGTGTCCTTTTGCAGCATGACTCATTTTGTGTTCATCTTTGCCACATTTGTCTTTTTTTACCTCTCTTTGAGAATGAAAGACTCTTTGGCCTTGGAGAACAACTTCTGCCCCTGAGGGATGTACATGTAAAGCATAAAGAGAGATGTAGGAAGGAGTGTGAACAAATTTAAGAGGAATATCCCAGTGAGATGGCCGTATGCCAGAAATCATGCACCTTTTCTCCAGTTTCCCAAAGTCATTGAGAGAAGCTTTTCATAATCTTCAATGTCTCAGAAATCCCAACTTGATGCTGGCAGCCTCCTGTGTGGCTTGGTGAAAATCTTGGTTGCATTTCTTCTAAACTGAACTTTCTGGAGGGTAGAGTGCAACTTTATGGAGATGCTTACTGATGGCTTCTTTCCTATTGTGATTATTAGTATTATTTTACAGAGCCCAAAGGTAAGAAGTTACTTCTAAAGACAGGAAGGGCCTTAAGAGAGACACAGTGTCCATACCAAGAACTCTGAGACCACATCCATGGAGGCATCTAGGCCCTGGTGATGCTGTGGGCATGTGCTCCTCACTGCAGGGGGAGGAAGGCCAGCAAAGAGGTTGTGCTGAGGACAACAGTGTTCCATACCCTCTTGCTCTTGGCTTCAGACCCCACCAGCACTTCCTGAAATTAGGTGCTTGTGTTGTCCTTTGGGTGAAGTCACCAAACATTCTTTGTCTTCCAGAAACAGAGGTGCCCTGACTGCTGTTTTAGCAGCACAGGCCTTGGAGAAATGTGAGATCTTCAGCTTGAGAGCTGCAGATTTCTCTCTCCACTTTCTTCCCTTTTTGCCCATTGGAGAAAGCACTTCCTAGTGAGCTCGGGCTGTGGAACCCTCTCTGTCCTCCTTAGTGAAGCTGTGGAACCTCATGTGAATTGCAAAACCTGCCCGAGAAGCTGAGGAACTGCTTGGTTAAGGTACTGTAGCTTCACAGAGCCACAGCTACCCTGAGCCAGTGGTGCCTAAGATGTGCATTAAATCTTCATTTCCAGTTAACATGGTTGTGCCTAAGCTGCACGTCATCTAGGCTGAAGGCGTGATCGATACCACAAACGCCAGCCAGAGCCACAGAAAGAGCTGGCAATGAATTTCAGGATTACAAAATGAAGATACTGGGACTTTGGTGCATCCATAGCATCGTATCTTCTGTGTCTACTGGTAGTCACAGGACTGGGGGCCTTGTGGCACAGCGACCACTTCACTGTTTGACATCCCACTGGACAGATTAAGAACAAACCCTCATCCCAGAGCATTCACAGTCCCAAGGGCAAGAGGCAAAGATGTGCCCAAAGGTGTAGAAGGACCCAGAAGCCTGGATGTAAATGGGAACTGCAGTCACTGTTATCCTGTCACGTGTGGCTCCTTCTCCCGTTGACTCCTGCAGCTGCACGGTCTAGACAACCTACCCTTCCACAAGGTCCGGAGGGAGCGGATACAGCTGCATCTCACATGCCTCTCTGTCCAGTCTCACGCACTTGCGTTTTTGTATCATAGGTCCTTCTTGTCTTTTGTCCTCGTTTTGTTCCTTTGAACTCTTCCCGACCTCTTGTGAAGCTTATCTCTGCCTCATGCCAACTCCTGATACGCTCTGGGAAGTCTGTTTCTGTAACGGCTGACTCTGGATTAGGCAATGAAGGCTGGCATAATACCTTGTAAGCATGTGTGGAAATAAAAATGGAATAAAATAAGGACAATTCAGGTGTTTGCAATTTCCTTTTCTGGCTAACTCTAAAGAAGTCTTTGGCCTATTTTGAAGCACTGTGAAAACAAGGGGAAGCACTGGTTCTCTTCAATTCATCATATCTGATGTAATGAAAGTGATTTTAAAATCACTCCCAAAGGGCTTTGTTCCCCAAAAGGCTGGGATAAAAGCCTTTTGCAGAGTAATTCCTTCTAGTCTCAGATTAATGCTATTTACAAGATGGTTAACGATTAAAGGACAAGTTTAGCATTAAGCTCTCTGCTTCATTAATGCCACATGATTCAGATTGCTCCGATAGCTTGGCCACCCTGCAATCCCAGTCTTACCTTTCATTTCTGTAGTCCAGCTGAAAAAAAAAAAAACAAACAAAAAACCATGGGAGATAGTAGCAGCATTTCTGGTTGCTCTCTCTCTGAGAGAGCCAAAACACGTGGCACACCACGTATTGCTACGTGGTGGAAAGGTGAAACCAGGACTTGACTGTTCACAGCTGGTCATCTGCCCTTCTCAAAGGATCAGTCATCCGCAAGGGGCTTTGCACTGTTTTTATTTAGCCCACAGGACATGCATATTTCTCACCACGTGCTTTTAAAAGTAAAATCACCACTGTTAAAACTGTGCTCTGTGCAAAACCAGAAAAAAAAAGCACTGAAGGCTGGACTCTCCTCCAGTCTTCAGACCTTCAAGTGGTGGTACATCATGCACCGATCTTCTGCGCTGGTCCAAATTTAATTTCTGTTGAACTTTTCCCCCTTGTTTGTTTCAGTGATGGGATGTGTCAGCTACCCAACTCCTGTGTCTCTTTTAAGGAGGTGTTTGAATCAAGACATGCCAGGCAGGGAACGGGATGTCCTGAGAGAGGACTGAGGATGAGGATGGAGGTATGGAATGGCTTTATTCTTGAAGCAAAGGCTGTGTGTATGGAAAGGGTATGAAATGAGAGCAGATGTGTAATCCTGCCATGACTGGAAGGGAAGGGTGAGGAATGTGAATTTGATGCAGAAGGTAAGTGGGAGCCAAGGAGTCAGAAAAAGATAATATCTGCTGTGTTTTGGGTGGAGAACTGTGGGGGAACAGGCAGGAAGAGGGGGGGGGGAGCAGCT
>NW_010518545.1:29215-31550 GCF_000687285.1 Phaethon lepturus
TCTGATGTCTAGGACTTATGTATCTGCTATATATGTATTTTAGGGTATGATTCTGAACTTTTATAGATATTTGCTCCAAAGTGGGATGAATTGTGTCCTGAAAGAGCCTGTTTTCTCCACTGGTTTCTAAAGGGCTGTAGACAGTATCTCAGGTACACGTCTACGCTCTGTGGTGGGATTCAGCTCCAGAGTCAGTGGCCTCCCTTTTCATACTTACGGTGTTGGTGTCCTCATGTGAGTCTGACATCTGAGCTTCTAAATACTCACTGGACATCTAGGGCAGCTTTCAGCTGCCTTGGTGTAGGTGCCTGCTGCCATCTTAGTCACTCTGATATAGTGTGACTATATAAGACCAGAGTGTCTGGTCTTCAGTAGCGAGGTGAGTGTTGGTCTCTTCTCCCAAGTAACTAGTGATAGGACGAGAGGAAATGGCCTCAAGTTGCACCAAGGGAGGTTTAGACTGGATATCAGGAAAAAATTCTTCACTGAAAGAGGCATTGGACCTGGCTGCCCAGGAAGTGGTGGAGTCACCATCCTTGGAGGTATTTAAAAGACGTGTGGATGTGGTGCTACGGGTCGTGGTTTAGTGGTGGACTTGGCGGTGCTAGGTTAATGGTTGGACTTGATGATCTTAAAGGTGTTTTTCAACCTAAACGATTCTAGGATTATGCAGAGTCAAAATTAAATTAATATCATACTTTTTTGTGAACATGCAGGTGAAGATGCCAGCACAGCTTCTGAGATTTGCTGCTGGCAAGGCTTTTTGCCTTTTGCACCTACCAACACCAGGTGAACTACCCAAAGATGTTTAGGGTTGGAGGTGACTATCATCTTACCCTACTTCAGGACCTTGACTCATGTACTCACCCAGGTACAAGAGAACCATGTGGAGCTGGCAGATATGACCCGGGATCTATAAAACAACAAAACTGTCTTTGGGATTGGCGGTTGGAGGCCAGACAGGTCATGTTGAAACCGGGTATCTCCTTCCTAAAGGGATTTCCATACAGTAAGGGTGGTAGAGTGGAAATTTAAGGGCTGGACCCACAGAGACAATGAGGTGTGGGACCTCCATTAGAACTCAGCCACCCACAGGCCTTTATGGAGGCTTTATCTGACTCACCTTGACTCAGGGAGAAGTGGCTGCTCCAGCTAAATTTGAGATATTCTGACAGAAAATTATTATGAACCTGCCCTGAAAGACCCAGGGATGGCCAGCAGATGAGAAACGCAGTGTGAAGAGGCAACCTCTGCTCTGAATTGCTGTTCATGGGACTTGAACATCAGCTTTGAAGAATGAGGATCCTGACCTCTCTCTCAAGCATCCCATGGATTTTAAAAAAGGAAAGAAAGCTACAGCTGTCACTTAATAAAATAATGCTCCTTTTAAATTTTTTTCCCCTCCTAGCTAAATTCATTTCCTTATTCATCTCAGTTTTCCCAGACTTTTCAATGCAGCAGCAGAGAGTCATTTTTATATTGACCTGTTTCCACCGACAGTACCTTGCTTCCAGTAAAATCACAGCACATTCCCTTTGTTTTCAGACTCACAATCACATTTATCTGTTCACTGCCCTTCAATAGCAGCCAGCTTCTAATGGATTTCTGTATGAGGACCGTACCCCCTACCCACTAATTGAAATTCAGTGCACAGAGTCACATCAGTGCAGTGTGGTGGTGGAGAATATCAATGCACAAAGCCAGGAAGGGGAAATGGGCAGCGAGAAGTTTCAAATTTTCAGTTCCTTGCAGCAAATGTGACTGGGACTTCCTTATGCATTAAAGCAGTGTAATATGGTCATGTGCCTCAAACCTTCCTCTGAGGGTCCCAAAATATTCATGAGATGGACATTTGCCCTCTAGTAGGTTCAAGAGTGAGGCTGGGCTTAGATAAATTGAATATTGCAAACTTCACTAGTTTTCAACTTATGGTTGAAAAAGGGCAGCCTTCAGCCAGCAGCTGGACTCTGCTAGCTCCTGTGCTGGATCTGAGGATCAGAGGCTGGAAGACACGGTCCCACCTTGTGGTTAGAGGCCTGGATTGATGGTCAAGAGAACAGGGCTTTGTTCCCAGATATGCCTTCTGGATGAGCACAGGCATTTCAGCTCACCTCTTTATGCCACAGTTTCCTCATCAGTGAAATATCTTGTTTTCTTTTGAAAAGTCATTGGGATGCTGCTGAAAAAGTCACAAGAACAGATGAACTTTTTTTTTTTTAAATAACAAGTCTTAATATAAGAAAGAACATGAAGTATATTTAAGGCCCAACAGGGAAGGGTACACTGGATGGCTGGGATTTACCTCAGAGGTTAGGGACATTATTCAGTTTCCCTA
>NW_010518545.1:31565-41932 GCF_000687285.1 Phaethon lepturus
TGAGGCCCTACAGTACCTCCCAGCTTCCAGCTGCCACTCTAGAAGGGAATAAGTTTCCTGAAGGTCTTATGTCTCATCCATTTATGCTGCTTAGATGTTTCAGGTAAGCCAGAGCAACTCAACTGGCTCTAGGCACCTCTGAGTGGGCACTTTGGTAGAGCTCTAGGTCTCCATTGACTGTAACAGGAGATCAGATGTCCACCTCGCAGGGAGACACCTGCACATAGAGGTTCTGTTGCTTAAACAGAGGTGTCTGCTGTCACTTGAGATGTTCCCACATGGAGCAGGCAGATATGACAGAGGTCTATGAGAGACCTATGCCCTTGGGGAGCAGCAGCTGGAGACCTGCTGGGAAGCTGTGGGGTGAAAAGAATGACACACGATGCTTATGGTTAGTCAATTGAGTCCTGCCCCCATGTCCTTTTAGGCCGTCAGGGACTTCCATACACCCTACTACTCTGCTGCCCTAGAAAACACATGCCTGTTTCAAAATCATCTTTAAAACCACAAACTGGTCTGCGGTTTAGGGGCTGTGATTGTCATGGAGTCAAGCCCCTACTCTGCTATGGGCATCCCTCAGGAGACCAGACCAACCAGATGACCTTAGTGGGCCTTGCCTTCAAAGCTTGATTTTAAGAGATGGGTTCTCCTGGGTCAGGTAGCCCAGGCACTTCTGGAACCAAACCCTCCTGCCACCAAGCTCCAGTTTAGAAGAAACTAGATTTCCACTCTTCTGAACTGGGAAGGCTGAGCTTAGGGAGATCTTCTTGTAGGTTTTGGGGCAAGTTGCTTCAGTCTCACTGTGCCTCAGAAGGGGATGACAATACTTCACCTCTTGTGTACTAGGAAAAAAACCTCCTTGGTGAGAGGAGCTCTCTCTCAGGTAGACCATTTGGGCTGCTCTTAACATGGCTTTCTTGTATACCCTGAAGTCAACTCTGCTTGTACACGCAGGGCAACCTTGCTGCTACTAAAAAGGAATATTTTTTAACAGCTTTGTTTGTGTTTGTCCTGGGAGAAGGGACTGTATCTTGCAATATTTGCAGACAGCCCTTGTTAAAAGGAGATCCCAGGCACGGTCTCCAACCAGAACTATAATTCCAGCGGTGATAACAATAATAAACATGGCAATAACCATGCCCAAATATAGCACTTGGCACTGCTTTTCCTGTTCCAATATCAGTTCCTGTGACTGTCATTCTTTGCACGCTTCCAAATGCTGGCATTTGGAAATGGCAGTCGCTTCCAACAACGCCTTTTGTCCAGAAGAGATTATTTCCACTAGAACGCACTGCAAACTGCGAGGCTGCACTTCGTCCCTCCAAGGTAGAGATGGGTCAGTGTGTGACGCACGCCTCTCATATGATCCTGAAAAGAGAATGCATCGCTGGTGCAGGCTTCGGCTGTGCAGACTAATTTCACCTTATAATTTCCCCTTATACTTTCCCCTTTTGTACATAAAGAAATCCACTCTCATGATTTCCTCTTTTGTCTTTAGAAGCTCTCCAAAGATCTTCTTTCCCCATTTTTCTTGCAGTCATTTCCTCAACCTGCTTCCTTTCTCCATCTCTTGCACCCTCCAGGGCAGGCGCCAGCTCTGAAAAGCATGGGCATGGGGGAAATGCATTTCTCGTGAAAGATGTGGCTTGCTCAGTTCCCACAAGGTGTGGAGACTGCTGGATGCAGGGCTGTGTTACAGCTAGTCAAAACAAGAACTGTGGGCCCAGAGGAATGCCACTGTTTTCTTCCCAGATAAGTCAAAACCAGACTGAAATATTAGCATTTTCCAGAATAGATATCCCTCCCCTAGAACATGCCCTGTAAAGACCTCATTTTGGCAATTCTAGTCCAAAGGAAATATTTTCAAATTCCTGAATTTAATAAATTTTCTGTTTGGTGGGGTTTTTTTTGGTTTGTTTTTTTTTTTTTTTTGAGGGGGTGGTGGTGTTTTTCCATAAGAATGAACCCGATTCTTTCTAAGCTGTCACCATCTGTGCTGTGATTTAATTGTTTCTGGTTCCTGTCTCCCTCCATCCAGACACTGCACTCACTTCTCTCGCTGGATGAACATGGGCATGATGGGAATCAAGGTCCAGGGCGTACCATGGAAAATGTTGTCCATACTGGGAGGTTGCCTCATAGCTGAAGAAAAAGATCCAGGATGCTGGAAAGCACTTTTATGAAGTCCCTGTGTAATGAAAATAGGCAGAGCATGAGGTCAGCATGACCCAAGCAAAATGCTTCCTCTTTGCTTAACAAAACAAAACAAATGGATTCAAGTGATTTTAAGCAGAAATGAGGTTGGTTGTTTTCATTTTCCCCAAGGGGAAAAAGTAAAACTGTGTGTATGTGCGGGCATGCAAACTTATAGGCAAATAATAGCAACCTTCAGTTATACAGAAACTGCATTTTCCGTGAACCTAATGGGTAGACAATCCTCAAGCTGATGGAGTGATGGTATTGCTCAGACATGCTTGATTTCATGAGCATGCAGGAGAAAGAATGAAAATTATAGAGAAATTCCAGGAAACACTCTTTACCCAGCAAGAAGAGCAAATTCTCTGCCTCCCTTGCAACCTGGAAGGTAGTAAGGAGAAATAAAACAACATCAACAACCTGCCAGATGGACAGGAACGTGGAGGGCTGAGAACAGCAGTGAAGAGGGAGAGGAGAGTCTAAGAGAAGAGGTTGAAGGAAGAAACGTGAGGGGGTGAACAAAAAGGCAGCAGTTCTCTCCCTGAATTTGTTCAGATGATAGAATTTACTGGAGAGAGAAGGATGGGTAGACAATGCTAAGGATGCTTTCGCCTCTTCTTCCCCTCCGTGCTATGACTGTCTCATGCTGACAGCATGGTGTGATCACACAAACCCTGGAGATGATACAATTCCACAGCCCTCCGGCAAATCTGGAGGGCCTTCCTAAAAAGTGCAGCAACAACCTTCTTCAACCCTGTGGTAATCATTCACCAGCACCGTCCAACCCAACCAACTTCCAAGCCTGAAGTTTCTCACCTGCCCAGATGTGCTCAGCAGCTGTTTGCTGGGAAGCATCCTGTTAGGGCTTAGGCCTGGGCATGCTGTTGTCGAGGGAAGCCCACACCTCAGGCTAGACCTATAGACCCCATACCCAAGACAGACTCAGAAGGTGCCTTGGCCAGACTGGCAGAAGTACCCAGAAGAAGTTTTACCTGGAAAAGCCTTCCCAGAGCTTCGAGTCACCTGCTCTGGGCTGGATGGAGGTGACTCATGTCCCCTCAGGAGTCACAACCATGATTTCCCCTTGGTGTTATGACACTGAACTGCCTTGACCTTGCTGTGAGGCAAGAGAAAAGATCAATACTTTATCAGCCACGTCCATTACACTTGTGACTGCCGGGATTTATAGCTTCCCTTATCCATCTGAGCATTTCCCAGTGTCTAAAACCAATGGGTAGGTTCTGGGCACAAAGCTGTGATAACAGTCATCCCGTCTCTCAGTTCAAGGAAAGGCAATGGTTCTTTTTATTATTATAATGGATATCCTGGATGACAGCTGGAATGGGTCAGGCTCAGACATATCTTTGCTCATCAGCACTGAGAGACAGACCCGTCAATTAGCAGACAGCGGTGGAAGGCGTGGGCTTGCTGGCCCCCTTTGGAGTGCTGTTTTTTAAATAATCACAGACAGCTTTGCCAGAGAAGAGCATCGTGATAATCTAATCTGGCCTTCACGCCTATCAGAAGCCAAGGGATTTCACCCTGTATTTTCAGTACGGCAGCAAGGTCTTTGGGTCGGCTCTCCCTGGGGTTGTAGCTGATCCTGTGCCCTAGAAGAGGAAAGCTCTTCTTCTTTCCCAGGCACGGAGGGATCAGAGAAGAGATTTGAAGGTATTCCCTGGCCCCTAACTTGGTATGCACCCCTTCCCAGGAGGTGAGAAGGCATTCTGGTCTATAAAAACTGCTTTGAAAAAGGAAGTAAAGAGGCAGAACTTTGCTTTTCCTTCTGTAGTAAACCTTCTGTAGTAAACCAGGCAGTTCGTGTCCTTACCCAAGACAAGGGATCTCCACTGAAAAGCCAGTGCTGGCCACACCTGCCCTCTTGCTTGCACTGACATGGGAAGGCTGTTTCCCTACCTGCTGTCCTTGGTGAGGGAGGCCGAGGGATGGTGGGGAGCTGGCTGGAGGCAAGGGCAGGCTGGACCTGCCTTTTGAAATCCGCAGAGCTGTGGGAATCCAACAGGATTGGATTGTGCTTGAAAGTCAGCTGTCCAGCTCCCAGTTCCTTCCAACCGTCCCGTGCTCCCAGCAAACACTTGAACCTCCTGCAATCCCCAGGAAACCACAAGATTTTGGGAAATGAGGTGTGAAACTGGGGGTGCAATATTTAGGTGACTTCTCTTCCGTAGACGACAGCATTTACGCAGCTAAATTGTGCTCTTGATGTTTACTGTTCAGACGTCACTTCCAAGCTGACCACTGACAGTTCCTCTCTTAATCCCTGGGAAAATATCAGGCACTTGAAAGTGTGATTCATTTGCCCTGTTTAGGTTAGATCACTCACAATCTGGGCACGGCTGTTTCTCTGCATTGACGATGGAAACCAGCTCAGATGCTGATAGAGCCGTCTGTGTTTGATCCGCTGAGTCCCATCCCTATACCTTGAATCAAGCGGGATGTTTTCCTACAAAGTGGTCCAGCTCCATCAGGAAAGCAGGGCTGAGTCACTAGCAGGCTGATGAGACGGTCGCGATGACCCCCCTCGGGCTCCAACTTCTGCGTCTGCGAATAATCACGGCTGAGTAGCAAAACCACGGTCTCAACGAGCGCCGGAGCGGTTTGCTTGTCTCGGACCTCGAAGGCCAGCTGCCGTCGTGCATTACGTCCATCCTGATTTGAAGTTCGGTTCGGCTGTTGCCAAGCTGAGCAACGCCAACAGCGGCAAGGTCTCCTCCTCAGCTGTACCGGCCACGTCAGAGACTAACCGTACTTATTTATACCAGGGGGGAACCTCAAATTCTAAGGTTTTTACCTCTTTTTTTGTGTGTGTGTATATGTGGTTATTTTAGTCCTACTGTCAGCTTTTCTACATCAGGAAATTCCTTTAAAAAGCCGCTTTTTCTTGTTCTGTATGTGCTGTGGGGTGTTTGGTGATGCTGGCTGTGTCCGTAATCATGATTGGTGCAGGCTGATCCAAAAGCTGCGGGATTTATCTGCCCCTTGCGTGATATCCTGGGCCTGACAGTACCTGGAGTTATATACTTTAGCATAAGACCAAATAAAAACCTCTCATCTCCTTTTCCCACGTATCCCCTTCTACCCGCCTTCCCTGGCCACTCCACATGGGTTCAGGTCCCACGCTCGGCCCCAGGTGTGACCCTGTGCAAGCAGATTGACTGCATTGCCTTCCACCCCCCCAGTAAAATACAACAATTCAAACTATCCCAGCTCAAAACTTGTCACCACTGCAGGCCTGTTTCCTGTTACCACAGGCTACGATTCCCACAAGTGTTATTGTATTTTGTTTTTGTTTTTTTTTTTTCTTTTTCCCCCACAAGAACTTTATGAGGTGGGAATGGTTATTCCTCTGCATAAGAAACCAGTGCCAGGAGGAACGAAATCTGAAAGCTCAAGGGGTGTTCAGGTGTTCAGGTGAATTACTTCCCTGGACTTTAGCAAGGAAACCTGGAAGCTCTAGGTGGTAGCTGGAAGTGCTGGATGACTGGTTTGCCAAGAGTCAAAAAAAACCTGTCAGAGCAAGGTGGGGAGCTGTTACAATGACAGGAGAGAAGAAAATGATAGAAAAAAAACAATATTTGAAGATGCAGAAAAGAGAAACAGGTTTTTTTCCTGCTAATTTTATTTTCTAGGCTGCTAAAGCTCTGCTTTAAATTAAGTGTAACCTTTACTTTCAGAGGCAGCTGAGGAAATACATTTTCAGTTGAAAAACAGGCAGTTGCTCTCTGAGACAGACTTCCCCTTTGGGGCTGCCAAATCTCAGTGCAGCTCTCAGCACTGTCCTCACTTAACCTCTCCCAGAGCCAAAAAAATATCCAAATAACAGGCTGTTTCATGCACTGGCCATTAACTTGGCTAACACCAATCAGGCAAATTAATTCCAGTGACTTTAAAAGAAACTCTCCTGCGGCTGTCAGACAGCGAGTTAAGTCTTCCCGTTTACTGGGAAGAAAGTGGAAAAGGCACATAAGTCACATCAAAAGTCCTCTCCAAGTGTGTGAGTGCAGCTGTCCTGGTAGTCGTCCTCAGTGTGGGGATGGAGGTCCCACAAGCAGGGGGGACCTTGTTGCCCTTGAGGAACACACCCCAGCACTATGTTCCCACCATGCTGACCTTGCCTGTGCCAGGATGTCCCGGGACGTGGCTGGATTTCTGTGCTATGCCCAGGAGCTCTCTCCTGACTGCTTTTCCAAGCAATGGTGAATTAGCACAGCGAGGAAGGCCTTTTCTCCTTATCTTATCAAGGATGGTGAGGGAAGAAGTCATAGATTTACACCTGATGTAAGGTGGAATCCTTCTGGAGAAGAGCAGGCCAAGCTCTTCCATGGTGTTTTAACAGAAATCCTAAATATCGCTTGGGATGCAGGACCTTATGAAAGCAAATATACCAGCTGCTTCATCCCAGTTGGTGGGGCGAGGTCTGTCTTACAGGAGACTCGGCGTCTGGTGGTTCAATGCCTTGAAGGTACGGTATGAAAGGCAGGCAGCCTGGCAGCTCGTCCCCACGCTGCGACCCCAGTATCAGGCAGCAGCAGATTGGCTCCCTGATTTCAAGTACACTGTTTGCAGACATGCTTCTTCACATCCCTTCATCCTAAAAAAGGGGTAAGGGGATGACTTTCCTCGGGAGCCTCGTGCAACCTGCTGATGAGCAGGCCTGTGCATAAGCTAAGCCAAGTCTTCTTATCATTGCATTTATCAATGTTCATACATGTGCAATCATGACGTGAGGTTTTCAGAAAATTGTTTATCAGCGCATGGCATCTCTTTGGTAGATACGAGTGCTAAAAACATTTTTGTGGTGTCTACATGTTGCGCAGGGAATGGGAAGATGGATGCAGGAATCCCCCAAAGGCTTATAGGCAAGCACTAGGGCAAATCCCAGTTAACCCTCACCTGTTTGATACAGATAAATAAAACGTCCTGAAAAACACATAGAGGTACATGGACACGTCCATATATATATATACACACACACATATGGGAGAGAGAAGCTATAAGCAATGCTGGTGAGGTGGGAGAACATTCCCAGGCCTTCGGCACTACTCCAGCAAAACCCCACGTGCAACTTGGCTTTGCAAGACGTCACAAGGATGGCGGTTATCACAACGGCTGAGGAAAGCAGGCACTGTTGTGTCCAGGGAGCACGGATATGTTGTCATTGGCGGTCCAGCTCCTCCAACACCTCACCTCGAGCTGTGACTGTAGTCGCTAACCCCACCACATTTGTCCCTTGGTTTTGCTTGGTTTGCCCTCTGCCTGGAGGTCACCACCTGCCCCTGGGGAATAAGCCCTGGCAGGGTTGGGAAAGTTGCTGTGCCAATCCAACATCCCTTAGTGAAATGAAGCTGTGAAACGGCATGGTGCCATCTGCAACAGATGGGCACAAACGTTACCGTTCCTAACGCAGGCCTAGCTCCCTTCCAGGGATGCTCTATGGGAGTGTCAGGCTTTGTTTGGGATGTCACCTTCTGTCTATCCATCTGCTGGTCTAGCATTGACTGAGTTACCCCAGTTCAGAATGCACTGTGTTGTGCTTTGTCCTCTGGAGAGCCAACATTTGCACCCATAGCACTGTGGTAGAAGTTAAAGCTCCGGGCAGATGGTCTTCAAGGCTGCAGGTAGCTCTACCTCTTCCCTCAGTTCTGGTCTGATTTAATTTCCTGCTGTCTTCTCCAATCCTTCTGACTCATTGATGCCATCACTTACAACTGGAGCCACACTGGCTCACAGTTTCTGGAGCTACCATGGCTTGGAGAAAAGAAGCAACACCACATCTTGTTCCCCATGTTCCCCAAGTTGCTCCCTGGGTAAGCCATAAGATCTTAGGGCCAAGGACGTGGCTCAATCACCAGGGCAGGGAATTCTGGACAGCTTCTCAGCAAGCTTGGGGAGTGGGGAAATTGCCCTCTGCACACAACAGCTTTTAAAAGGACGCTGTATAAACCTAAGGTGGGGATCAGATTATGGGGTGACTATGGAATGGACCCTGGAAGTCCTTTCTAGCCCCATGTTTCTGGAGACATTGAAGTTAGGGGTTTAGTTGAGCAAAGGCATGAGCTGAGTGGGTGTAAATCAGGAAAAATGGTTAGTTGGGAATGCCGGGGCCAGATTGCAGCCTGAACGGGTTAAATTTGTCCAGAAGGAACTGGCGGTTACTGGATGTCTTTGCTTCTGTTTCCCAGCTGCTTTCATAAAGGGTTTGTTGCTGTCTGAGTCTGCCCCAGCCTGACTGTCTGCAGCAAAGTCAACAACCCCAAGCGGGCTCCGGCTGGAGCGTCTCGGCATAGAGGAGTGACCGGCTCTGCGACACCCGCCCTGGGCAACGCGGGATGAAACCCTGCGCTCCAGCTCTGGACTCCGGCGGGTAGCCTGCAGTGGTTGTCACACAGCTGTGCTAAAATCCCCTGGCAGGGTCAGGCTTGCAATGCTAATTTTTTTAATGAATGAGGGTGCTTTGAATGATCTCACAGTGTTTTGTTAATTTTGTTCTCCTTCTTGCAGCCTGATAACTCAAAAAAAGGGATGAATGGGGCATTGTTGCCTAATTCTGAATAAAACCGCTGCAAATTTCACAAGATGTACATAATGAAATCAGACTCAAGGGGTCCTTTCTAGCAGATGCCTGAAGCCAAAAGCAGATAAAAATTTTTAGCAGGATCTGATTTATGGTCTGGCTTGACAAATATTCATATGGGTGTGAAAAAGCTTCTGAAGATGCGCCACAGAGCATTGCATCTCCTGTCATCTCCCTCACTGCTTGCTCTGTCTCAGATTACATTTGGTATTTCAAGTGGTTTCAGCTGCAGGCTGATTTTTCTTGCTTCAGTTAAATCTCAGGTTTTAAGCTGAAGATGTTTCACACATGGCAGATTGGCACCTGTTATCGAAGGGTCCAGCAACACCGACCGTGATTGAGTTTGGACCAAACTATACGCAGGAATAAACCAACGTGGTCGATTGCAAGGATTGGTACTGGGCTGTTTTACACCAGATCGGTTTTACTCTCAGCAGGATTAATAACGGGCAATTTGCTCATGAGCCCATAAAGTTCTGCCTTGGTGTAATAGGAGATCTTTGCCCTTTGCTTCTTTTAAGACCTGCAGTACGCTTCTGTGGCTCCGAATACCAGGGGTGACGGAGGACAATCTCCCTTAAATTGCCTAACGTGATGCAGAAGCCCTGCAGAAGGCTGGATGCAGGGCACAGGCACCCAAGGATGGGGGAAGAGGAGAAGGCAAAGGCAATGTAAGGTTACGTAGCAATATGGAAGAAAGTAATGCAAAGACAAACACTTCATGCACACACAAGACATCTTTGCTGCCGCAGGTAATATCCAAAAGGAGGTCAATTATTTCCAAGTATTTTCTGGAGTGTTTTTGTTTTGCCTGAAACAATAAGCATTGCACTATTTCATTATGTTTTGAAACAAATATGGAACAAGACAGCACTCAGCGTCTCACACACTCATACACTCCTATGTTTCTCTAACAGTAACAACAGTGGCTGAAAATGTTTGCCTAAGAGAAAGACATGAAACTTGGGTAGCAGGTGGAGATAAAAGAAAAAGCAAAGCTCTTGCCCAACAGCTTGTTTTCCTCGTGTGACTAACATCGTGTCTGTGCATACTCTGTTTTCCGATAGAGCTGCGGGAGTGTCTTAAAGCCAAATGTTGCCTTTGCAAGACCCAGTTCCCTTGCTTGTGTAGGTAAATAATAGTATTGCCAAGGTTTTATCTAGTGTTTTCAGCCCTTGATCTCAAAGATCTTTACAAAGCAAGGGGAGGCCAGGGTGAGGAACCAGATACTCATTTTCAATTGGGAAACAGAGGCATATAGAAATGACATATCTTCTCAAGATCACCCTGAAGGTCCCCAGCAGCTGATAAAACCTCAGCCTTGCTCCCATGCTACCTGCTCGGGCTGTGTTGCTCCTAGCAAAGATGTATCTTCTCAAAGCACTCTCAAAGAGAGTGAGTTACCCAAATCCCTCTGACCTGACTGAACTCCTGATGTTTTGAATCTCACTTCCAGCCTAAATATCTGAGTTTGTTTAGGGGAGAAGAAATGTTATGCCTGCTCTAGGGAGGTGTGCCTGGAGGAGCACTTATCCAGTGAAAGACATATCACAGAATCACAGAATCACTAAGATTG
>NW_010518546.1:0-9559 GCF_000687285.1 Phaethon lepturus
AGGAGAAGTCCCGGCTCCGTTTGTTGCTCCCCTTGTTTCCACAGCGTTGAGGCCAGTGAGCCCAATGCAGAAAGCTTCCCCCAGCCCTGCCTTGCTGTCCTCGCCAGGAGGGTACCGCAAATCTTTTTGTCATCCCTGTGACTTTCCCTGGCAGCAGGGACAATGGATAGGAGAGGCATTAGCTCGGGCACAGGCACCCGCAGCAGGTACAGCCGTCCTTCAGCTGTACAGCCCGGTGCTGGGCCGTGCACACCCACAACTGGAGACATCAAGCTGCTCAGGAAACATCTCTGTGAGATAACTTGAACACTCGCGGAGAAGATGTGCCACTGTTTGGGAGCCCCTGCCACCAGAGCCAGCTGGGCCCGAAGGGGAAAAAGGTTAAGTGCCAGCACTTCTGGCCTTGCCCATCAGCCTGGGTCATTCATTCTCCCTGCGTCTTGCCAGCGCTGCATCTCGCGCTCAAGGCTCTTCTCTAATGGTGGATGCCATTTCTCTGTCAGGGGTGCCAAGAGAGATTTGTTTGGGATTCAGAATATTATTTTTTATGGATTTTGGCTATGCTGTTGCTTTGATTTTACAATCCTTCTAAAAGAGCTTGGAGCAAAGGCAGGGGACATTTTTCAGTCAGCCTCACTGAGAAAATACCACAACAAGCTATCTTGTCAGTGCGGTAGCTGCACATGTGCCAAAACCTGCGTGATGAAATGGTTGTGAAAGATGTCAAAAAAGGGAGATGCAGACTGAGAACAGCAGGTTCTGGGCATTTGTCCATATGCAGTTGTCCCATCTTAAATGTGTCCTTGTTCTGGCTTTACGGTGCCTTCGCAGCAGCCAGTTAATTGCATTGTAAAGTTTGTAGATCATGGAGTTATGGAGAAGCCAGAGTTTGATATAACGAGCCAGAGTGACAACCTGCTGCTAAAAGGGGAAAAGAAAATCGAGAGGAGGGAGAGGAGCTTCTCTGTGGCCTCAGCATGAATCTCTGGAGCTGGCCTGGAAGCACCTCAGCAAGTCCTGGTTTGGCCCCCGTCTGCACAGTGGAGGGTGGAGAACTGTACTCTGCTCCTCTCCTCCTCCATGCTGCTCCCCATGGCTTCTCAGCACATGGCTCCAGTGCCATGAGCTGCCTGTGCTTAGGGGGCCTGGGTGAAAAGTGAGCCCCAAAAGCTCTTCCCTTCCTCCTGGCCTCTGGCTGGGGGGTTGGGTAGTTTTCTATCCTCCCACACTGTGGGGTATGATAAAAGCCTCAACTGACGATGCATGCAAAATAGAGGCCCAAAGTGCAGGATAGTGCACATCTATGCTTCTTTTCCATGCCCTAGCAGATCTCCTGGGAAGCCCCTCTGTCCCCCAGCCCCTGAGCCCCAGTGTCCTCCCAGAGGAAGGAGCCTTTTGCTTTCAGAGAAGGAGAGCCATCACAGCAGGCTCCGTGTCCCACCATGCTTCTCCGGGTGAAGGAATTTGCTTGAGAGCCACATCTATCCCCTGCCGTGGGCTAGCCAAGATGCTGTCTCCTGAGGGCCAGCACCATTTCAAGGGTGAAACCCCCTCCTAATTCAGAAAAGGCAAGAGGTGCCAGCCTGCCCTTCTCCAGGAGCACCCGGGCTACCTTGGCCCCCAGCGGGGTGAAAGGTGGGGACATTCAGAGCACGCCGTAAGACACTTCTGTTTTCTAGTGCTTCTGGGAGGGTTCAGATGTACAAGAGGCTGAGGGTCTCTGGGGAGGGTGGGGTATTTTTAGCTGTCACTTGGCTGATGTTTGCTGTCATGTAGAGAGAGTTTGTTATTCTTTTCTGTATGGATTATATTCTTTTAGGAATAGCAAAAGCTCCAAGAGGCTGGGATAGGTGCTTTTCCTGCATTCACATAGGAATAACAGTAATAATAACAATAATAATAGTATAATTAATAACTTTGTAGAAATACCCAAGGTTTCATCAGAACACCCCATCTTTTTCAAGCAGTGTAGCTGCTCTGTTTTAAAAATATATAGTTTTGTGTCAGCCTTTCTGAAACAGAAAAAAACAGGATTATGCAACTGGCATTGTAGACCAGCAGTTTGCCTACTGTGAACTTGTGTAGCACTTGAAAACAGTAGTTTTTGGCCCAAATTCAGCACATCACTTAGGCATATGCTTAACTTTAAGCATGAGAATAGTCATATTGAAATCAGGGGGACTGTTCACATGTTTACAGTTAAGTCTCAATCCAAATGCTTTGCTGAATTTAGGCCTACTGGGAACTGAGAATGCTAATACAGTTTTCAGAGCCTGACCCTGTAAAACATTAAATACAGCTGAGCCCTCTAATTCCCACTGAAGTTAATGGAATTGAGGGTACTTGGCATTCCTTGGGTGCATGCAGCCCTGCACAGAATCAAACCCCAACTGCAGTCACTGGAAACGTGCTCTCACACTTCCTGCAGTCAAAGATCGATGATCCTTGGTTGCAGGTCGGATACGACCTGCAGAATGTAGAGGCTGTTGTCTTAAAGATGATGTTTCACCAGGAGTTTTCGGAGTCCAGAGGACCCAAGGTTACATACATGACAAAAATACAGCCTGCGACTGTGAGAAATGGCAAGGAGCGTGGGTGATCGTGGAGGCTCTCAGCAACGTGCTTTTTTGGCTGCAGTCATTGATTGCATTCAGAATGTGATGCTTCAGAGTGATTTAGAAGCATTGCCTTCTGGCTTGCCTTGGTATTTGTTACTTTCTTGTCACCATTGAAGCAGTTTTGATACAGGATTTGGAAAAGGAGAGCAGACCTGGCTGAAAGGTCTGTATTTTGAAGATTTTATTTTTATGTTTATATTTATATTGGCTTGCACTTCATATTTTTATTATATTTCCTATTGGAAATAGCAACTCTAATGAGGAAAAGCTCCAAAAGTTTTCAAACCACAAACTCAACCGCATACTTAAACCTTTTAAAACAGTCTGCAGAATAGGCCGTCAATTTTGGCAATCAAAAATGTTGTTGAACATTTTAGATATTGGCAAGAATTGAGTAAAAATGTATTCATGTTTTGTTACTTTTTCTCCAACCCTTTCAGGGAACTCGCTGAATTGTTGACAACCCTTTTGAAACCAGTAACTTTGTTTTTTTTTTTTTTTTAATTGCCACTAAATGACCTACAGGCTTTTCAGCCAGTCTTAGAAGTTTGGAGGGTTTTGCAGGTTGGTTTGGGCTGGGGAATCACGAGGAGGTTGGCTGGCACAAGGAAGGTTGCAGTGTGTAACATCAGGGACAAGAGTGACAATTTGGGGGTTTGATGGGAAGGAGGGCTTGATGGTAAAGAAAGAAATCTGAAGAATTCAAAGAGGCATCAAGTTGCTTAGATTAGAGCAATAGCAAAAATAATGATTGTGGCAGCTGTACTGGACATTTTTATCAGGATGATTTTACAGTTGAGAACACAGCTTCTCAGTAATGGACATTTTCTATAGCAAAAAGGAAAAGGCTTCATTTAGGGTCAGTTTGATCCAATCTTTTTTTTTTTTAATTAAAATTATGTAAAACATTTACTTTCAAAAAAGCTCAGATAAAAGCATGGCATATCCCTTAGGGATACTAGGATGCATGGTACAGAAATAAGCATCCTTTTGGTGCCCGGTGGGAGCTGTAGGACAGCCATGAAGCTCTGCTCTATGTTCGTTTCTGGGTGAGGTCCCTCACTGTACCATATATCTCTCAATACACACTATATGGTCTTCCCACTGTACCGTGCAGTATAGGCAGTAGAGACCACGTTACACTGAAAGTGTATTTTCTGATTTTCACTCAGAGCAAGCAGAATCTGCAAGGGAAGGGTAATGCAGCCTGATGTTGTCTTTACTCTAAATAAACTATGTCAAGTAAACAAAACAAAATTCAGCACTTAGAATTCAGCAATTAGAAATGCTAAAAAGTTTTGCCTAAACATGTAGAAGTTAAAATGTTAGTATATCTGAGAAGATGCATTTAAAATTTGAGCCTTTTATCCTATTTTGGATGAAAATGAATGTTGCAATTTTCAACTAGAAATTCTGCATTTCAGTCAAGTCTGAGCTGAACTGGTGGGAAAAGAAATGACAGATCCTGATAATCAAGATATGTGGTGATGAAAACCGGATGAAAATTCTAGTAGACTACATGGGAAGTCTGAATGATTTAAAAATTACAGAGGAAAACGCATCACAACTTGGGTAATATTTTTGTATTCTAGCCAAGAGAAAGAAGAGGAATGGCCAAAAATGCTCACCACTCTTGAAACTACATGGCAGAATGATGTTAAAAGCACTGGAGAGTGAGAGTTGTCCTGGAGAAATACTGGTGGATGTTTCATTCAGGCTGATACTGGAATCTGGAGGAGGCTCAGAGCAGCAGGCTGGTATGTGTGATGGTGTGAAGGGAAGCTGGACTGAAAAAGGCATCTGAAGAAATCAGATCTGAAGTCATGGGAGCAGGGTGAATGCCCCAGAGAGGTGGAAAAAAAGGCGAAATCTGACACCACGACCCTTTCCTCCTTTCCCATAGATCCCTCTTTAATACAGATGGGACTGACCTTCCTCTCAGCATTTCAGCAGAGCGCAGAGCAGCATGGCATGCAGGTCCTGTGGCACTTCAGAAAGATTTGCACCTCTCACTGCTGTAAACACCCACAAATATCTCAAATTTGTTTTCAAGGTTTCTGCTGAAGGCAGCTGACCACATAGCCCAATTTGACTGTACCTAACAGATTTACTGCTTTCAGCGGAAAGAGCAAACAAATACTCCTAGATTTAACGTGCGGATGCAGCATCCTGGGGGTGCGCAATGGTGTTGCTTGAGCGGACTTTTCCATTCCCTCTCTTGTGTGCCCTGGGAATGCTCTGTCCCTCCCGGACCCCATGGATGACCGAAATGCCACAAGACAAGGAAGGATGTTTGTACTTGCCCGTGCACTGTTGCCCTCTGCTTCTGCAAACTGCAGGGGCCACCCTACAATAATACTTATACAGGGCTATATATTTTCCTAGCATTGTACAAATATTAACTAATTAATACCCAGGACTCCTGTCGCCCATTCTGCTAGACTCTACCAGCCCCAGGCAAGTCATTTAACCTCTGTTTGTCTTAGCTCTCCCATCTGTTATGCATTGTTTTTAATTGTCCTCTGAGAAGCCAAGCAAGTTGAATGAGATCTCGGCCTTGCACAGGATGATGTGGAATGGCCTGGCTAAGCTCCTTGTGGATCCCCTGTCAATCCAGGTTGTATTTTAGCATCACCAGTAAGGCTAAACTAGGCACTTGGCAGACCAGGTTCATATGTGACTTCCAAGGGGGAAATTGAAGCTTTGAACAAGTTCACTTCTAATCATTGAAGGAGAGGGGGTAGAAGAGACAGTGTTTAGCTCAAAAACTGCTCATGTGCCAAGTGGAAGGTTACTTAACCTACATTAGTCTACAAAGGAGTGGATCCAGAGTCCTGCATGAGATGAATGGTGTGTTTCTCCAGCAGCCCTTACTCCCTGGAACGGACAGTGAGAAATGCAGTAAGGCTCCGGGGAGGATCCCAATGGAGAACTAGCCTCAGAGCAGACCAGAACACCTGGATCCTAATTTCTGCACATGTCTCTGGCCCTAACCTGGCTACAGCTTGCCCTGCATGCTTAAGAGGAGCGAAGCTGGTGGGATGTATGTGGTCAGTGGTGTGCTCATCCCTACATGAGTACATTCCCCCTCAGACAGCAGAGCTGCAAAGCTGCTGTCAATAGGCGTGCTGAGGCAGGATCTGAGTATGACCTTGAGGCTTTGCAGCTGGTCCTAGATGAGCGAGGTCATGAGATCAGCCTTGCACTTTGGCCCTCATGACCCAAAGATACATATCTCTGGAGCATAAACACTGTGACAAAGTTGCAGAGCTTTGATGCTGTAATAGTCTAAATCAAGTTTTCCAGGCATAGATTTCTGGGAGGAGAGGTGTAGGATGGAAATCTGGACAACAGTGGTGAAGCTACTGATGGACACATGCCATTATCTTTCCCAGGAACATCCCTACCCTGTGGTAGAGCAGTGCGATCCCAAAAGCTCTTCTGATAGCGTTGATGGACCCTGCAAGTATCTGACATAAACCCCTCTTTCTCCCTTACTTTTGCTCTCCATGTGAGACCCAGTGGATGGAAACCCCTGTGATGGTAAATTGCTACAGCAGCTCTGTATCGCTGCAGAGTTTTCCTCCAGAGGGGATGCTCACCTGCCTGGCCCTCAAGGTTGCTTTGCGACACTGGTTGGCTTTGCTCAGGATTCACAGGCTGGGAGATCTAACCTGTGACAAAGGAACCCATCAGGAGGACATGCAGCTGAATCTCTCAAGGCAGAAATATTACAAAATGCTCCTAGCAGGTTTTTTTTGCTTCACCTGACTTTCCACTTAAATGTAGCTTGCTTCTGACAATACTCTTAAAAAACAGAAGAGAACGCAGAGACCTCTATGCAGGCAGTGTCGCTTTTCCAAAAGCTCAGGTTTTCCAATGCTGTTATTAAAAGGTAAGAAGGTAAAACTTTGCACTAAAAAGCATTTCTGACTAAGTGAAATCCCTTTCACTGGTTTAAATGGCTTTAAGATAATTTTACAACCTGTACTTTTAAATGGAAGGATAAACATGTGAAACCTTGACCCAGAAAAGCACTTAAGTACAGGTTCAACCCCGTATGTAGAAGGCTGCAGGCTGGATTCAGGACATTAAGAGGCAGGATTATACACAAACCTTTGCAAAGCTGGTTTTACTTTTTAATGAAAATGGAAAACTGGCTCTTTTAAAGTAGAGGCTTCTAAAATGGGTCATTGCAAGTGCATGTGCACCATTGCAGGCTGTTCCTGGGCATAATCAATAAGCACATGAGAAAAGTCCTGAAATTGTAGCTTTCACAGTGTGGTGAATTCTTGAAAGTATGGGAAATCTGCTTCTAAATCAAGGCTGAGTTAGACTGTGTTTACAGCTGTTAATATAAACAAGGAAACCTGGCTACAGAGCTCACAGCATGACTGCGACATCATGTTTTCGTTACACTGACTGAAAACTATGCATAATAATCAGCAGATTATTTGGTATTTAAATACAAGTATGGATTCAGTTATAGACCTCTGAAGATGGATATTAAATTAAGGCTTCTTAAGTCTATCATCTTTTTGCAAATACCTAATAGTTGTGTTGCTAATTTTTGCTTACAACAAATCAAGACTTAACAAGGTTGCAATTAAGCAGTTAAATGCTGTAATCAAGAGTCAAACTGAAAGTTAGCTCAGTGAGTGTGCTAAGCATGGAAAGGGGGAACGGAGCAGGAAGGCATGCATTAGACACACACATTATTGAAACAGCTTTTCTTGCTGTATGCAACTTCCAGGATGCCTACTGCTCTGAGTTCAGCCATGGCATCTCTGTTGGGCTGAGAGGGATTTCTCCGAAAGAGTTATATTCTCTTTAGACAGTGAAACAGGTTTTAGGCTTTCAAAATGCCTGGCTTCTCAAAAGCTTGTATGCAAATAGTGTTTGTAAAAAAAAAAAAAAGCTAGTGCTCCCCCGTTCCCTCCTCCCCAGAAAACCAGTAAAATAGTATGGGAAGAAACAGGAAGGTAATGAGGATATTTCAAAATTATTTCTGGCACTCCTGTGACCCAATTTTGATTTTCTGTGGTTTAAAGGAGCCTTTGTTTGAATTTAACACTTTGGCAGGAAAATGAGGCTGAGCAGTGGTGTTGAAATAGCACAAGAAAGCTGGAAAAACTACCTCCAAACAGCCCTGAAGAACACAAACACATGCTATACAGTTGTACGTCCTTAGCTGGTGGATCCCTGTTTGGTTTTACTCTTTCTGCTTCCCAGTGGAAAACATGTGGTTTGCAAATACTGCGTATGAACCTGGCAGAGGAAGGCCACCAGGTATGCACCGCCCTTCTGCATGGGGTCCTGATCCCACGGCATTGTATGCACGCGCCTCACTTCACCTGTGAGGAACTCCTGTGATTGCACCAACTTATCTAACGCTTTGTAGGACCAAAGACTGTTTGTGTCTCAGTAGTTTTCAGGGTTAATTTGCAGAGTTCATCATCAACACGCTTTTCCATCAACCTTGGGCTGAAAAAATGTATCTATCTGCCTAGTTTTGGAGAGACAGAGGATTCCTTCTTGCTCTGTGGACCCCCCAGGAGGGTTTAGAGACAGGGAGACTTGCTTGCCTGCCAGCTCACCGTTACCTGTGGCATGCAGCACAGCGGTGGGTGCTGCCTCAGTGGGGGCTGACGAGGAGGGGCAGGGACCCCATCGAGCAGAAAGCGTTGGCTTGATGGCCATGGTTGGGTGGAAGGCAGAGACAAGAGACGTGTGCTGGACGGAAAAGTAAGGTGGTTGTGCACAAAGGGCTGTGTGGGAAGATAAGACTAGATGCCTAAGTTGACAAAGTTGGGGGTTTTAGCCCTTGATCAATCTCAGTGATTTATTCAGTGTCCTGAGGCTGATGAGCGGCACTTTGCCCCCACTCGTCAAGAGTCTAGACCACCATCAAAGTGAGAGCTGCTCTGCTCCCGCTCCTGATTTCTAACAGGGGCCTTCTGAGAAAATGTGCCGTGTTTCCAGTCACGTTTAACAGTCATGCTGCTGTGTGACTGTTAAGAGCAGTGGGTAAACCTCAGCGCATCTGGAGATACATCGTGGCTAAACAACCCAGTGTTCAAATAAACACATTGCTTTTTGCTTCGTTCTCCCCCAGACCAGCCTCAGGTTTCACTGAGCTCAGACCTTTTCCTCATGGCTCCCTCTGAACTCTTCCTTTCCCCAGTGACTCTCTGAGGAAGGATGGATGTCCCAGGAGCTGGTGGGACCTGGAAAACCCAGGTTCTGCCCTGCTTCACCTGAGATTGTCCTCCATTACCTTTGCCAAGACACTCCCTCCACCCACTGCTTCTGTCTGCCATTGTTAAAAGCAGAAAACATATTTATCTAATAAATGGTCTTGTGAGGATGAAATCTAGCAACAATTGCGAGAGACTTAGATGCTGCGTGGTGAAGACCGTGTAAGTGTATGGGTGAAAGGTAGCTTTACATGAAAGTTCTGGTAGCTGCCTCACGTACTGCCCTTTGTCTGAGCAAGCCAAAAGATCCATATTTTCTGAATGAAAGAACTTAAAAAGAAGACTCTGGAGAGAGCAGAAAGAGTGGAAGCCCCCACAGGACCCTCTGTAGAAGTACTTGCTTTGCTCTGAAAGCATGGATTAAAAAAAAACAGGACTTGTGGAGAGATCAGACTATGTCCTTTCCGGCCTCAGAAAAAGGGATCCCCATATACTCCAGTAAAGCACATCCTTGACCCACTCCTACCTTTTCTTACCCCAAGGGTTGTCCATGTTGGGTTTTGTGAGCCAATTTTTAACTCAGTTGAGAAATCCCTCATGTGAAGGCAGCTATGCTATTCTAAACAAGGCTTGAGCATAACTGGTTTCAGCATGCCGATGTAAATTGCCTACGCAAACACTTTCGTACAGATCTGGCTGCCTCCATGGCGGGGCGGGGGGGGGGGGGGGGGATAAAAAACCAGG
>NW_010518546.1:9590-25200 GCF_000687285.1 Phaethon lepturus
ACGCTGCTCTGATCCCTGGTCCCAGGGCGCCGGAGCCGGGAGCTGCAGGCGTGTAATCGCCCCTCTGCAGCGTGCACATCTGAAAGCAGTCAGCTCCCAAATCCTCTTGTGAATCCAGCCCGAAAAATGGAAGCCTTTTGTTTCTGAAATAGGCAAACTCTTGTGATTTTTTTCTGATGACTTCCCCCCCCCTCCAATTTTTTGGCTGAAGCCTAGTCACTAAATCTGACCCAAATTCAAAAATAGCTTTGGCTGCCAGTGGGGAGGAAAAGGTCTAACTCTTAGAGTGATGTTCCAAAAATCTGCGCTTTTGTGTGAATTTAAGTAGGGGGAGGTTGGTTTGGTTTTTTTTAATAGCCTATCAAACCTCATCCTGTCCCAACATTGGAGCATTGCTCAGAGCTGTTTCTGCTTCTCTGGTGTTGTATACCCAAGAGTTTTGACAAGATGTTCACACAGTGTACTCAGTATGTACTTTGTTTGCAACAGTTGTTGCTCATTGACATCTGAGCTGCTTTCTAAATGAGCCTTCCAAGTAGGCTCTTCATGATTAAGACTTTAATATTTCCATTATAATCCTTTTTTTTCCCAATAGATAACTTCAATGCAAAGGAAAGATCCTTTTTATGTCCAAACTGCAACAGAGGTAGAGATGGGAGTGGCTTTAGGGTTTGCTTTTTAGCTTTGGCTTTAAAAGACAGTTTAATTTGACTCTTTCCATTATAACAAGTCTTTCTCTTTTTCAAATCCCAGAATATCCTTTTCAAAAATTCTTTCATTCTGCAAGTATCTGTGTTTGGACTTTCTTAGCTAGGTTATTTTAATCAAAGTTTAAACCAAATGTTATTTTTTAAATCTCGGGTGCAGGGTCTAGGAAGGATATTTTTCCTTCTATTTGGATAGCTAGAAACTCGGGGCTCATTCCTGATTCTCTGGTGCAGAAGCGAGGAGAGCATCAGCCCCCCAGCAGGATAAAGGGTGCGATCCTGCACCTTTGTTTTGGATTGGCTGTGAACAATCTCTGATTTGTCCTGTTGACAGGAAGTCACTTCTCAAGAAAAGTCTTAATTGGTATGAGCTGGAGCAGCCATATCTGGTCTTCAGAAAAACAGGGACACTTGCTAAGTATATTAATTGGGTTATAAAAATTGTCTCTCAGGAAGGAGAGGACAAGTGTGATTGAGTTAACAGGAAATGGAGCCAGCCACAGTAGTTCTGTGAGACCTGTTCACGGTCTTCTTCTCAAAACATAACCAACTGCAGCCAAGTGTGACTCCACCATTGTTTTTGAGGTGGTCCTGGTGATTTTTTTACAAGGCTAATGATAGAACGCCTTGGCACACAGCCTGGACTCTGCTGCTTCTCTCATGGGAGGGGGACTGCTGGGTTTTCCCTGCTGTCTCCTGCTGCAGAAGTTCAAGTATGCTGCACTGAAAGCACCTTGGGAATAGAAAGTTTTGTTCCCCTCCGGATGGCTGTCAAAATAAGCAGGGGCCTTGAGCTACCACTGAACTTGCATGTGCATTCCACACAACCAGGGCTTCGCACACGCAGAGCACTTCATAACCACAAGCACACCGTTGCAGTCGGTGGCACCTCCCATGGAGGGAAGAATGGGGTTTTTTCTCTGTGGGAAACTGGAAAAGCAGTGCAGGAAGACCAGCGGCATGACCAAAACCACGTGACGAATTTGTGTCGGAGTACAGCTTTGAAAGCACGCATCCTTGGCTGAGTGGCACAGGACTGACATAATCTCTGTGCCTCCTGCCCTTCTCCTTCCTGACTCCTGGTTAAGGCAGAGCCTGTGGCAGCCTGAGTGTGGCTGGCTGTCTTGTGTGGATCCTCCTCAAGCTGCAAACTGAAGCAGGACCTTCCAAATTGACGATGGTGATGATTTTCACAGGGTTTACTGGCTAGCTGTGGTCAGTCTTAGAGGTCTGTTGTTAATCTGCCACCATGAGTTGATGACTGACTTTCAGTCAGAGGGAGCAGTTTATATCCACTTACCCATTCACATAGAGCAATAAAGCCAGAAAGCTTTAAAAAGAAGGGAAGCCAAGTTTCTCTCACATCTCAGTAGATTCTGCAAATCCTGACATGGCTGTAAAGAGTTGATCCTGTCTCTGTTGATAACAACATGTGTGTGCTTATGCCATACACCCCTACCAAAGCTCCTCAGCAACTTCTGTTTATTTGACTTGCTTTACAAAGTAATGCATCACTTTGAAAATCATTAGGTATTCCTACCAGGAGTCAAAGACCACATTCAGAGTGGATTACATGCATGTTTCTTAAAAGTGTTAATGTGCTAATCTGCTGGTTACTTGATCCAGGCAAAATGCCATGATATTCCACATGAGCAAAATACCACAGTTCTTGGAGATTTCATATAAATATTACCCACTGTGTTTCCACATTTGAAGTGTTATACTTGTCTATTAAAATCAACAAGCTGGAACTAGTATCTGGAAATAAGTGATATTACTATTTTATTTATGAACTTCAGATTCAGATTCTTTTTAATAAAATACCTTACAAATAAGGAACAGAACATGAATCTTACTGTTATTTCATGTATTCCATGTAAATATTTCAACTATGCCTTGCAGCAATAAAAGCACATTATATACACTCTGCATTACCATTGTGACCAATAATGTTTGACTTACTGTACTGTTTTTAGTCCAAAACCAAAACAGAGTCAGGGCAACACCGTGGCTGTTATAACAGTATGTTGCAAGTAAGGAACTAGGCTTGCAATGAATAAGGCCTCTCACTAAATTAGAGCTTGTTCATTATGAAGCTGTTTGGATTATAGAGTACTCCTGACTCCGTTAAAGAGTAAAAATTTTCTTGTTTGTGCTCTGGAACAGGGGTGGGATGAGGCCACACAAACAGTAGCCAGTCTGTGATTTTGCAACTCACAGCGTGGTCCCTGCTGTTTCTTCCAAAGCAAATGCATGAACGGAAGAAAAAGCTGGCTTTCGGTACGCTGGGACCCCCGCAGCGAGCCTACAGGTGTCACCCAGACATGGCCAGAAATCTCTCCAGTAGGAACTGTAGGGTCACTTCTTTTTTTCTGTTATGCTTAAGCTGAATTATCCATCAAAGAGCTTGTCCCAAGAAAGAGCAAAGCCCTTTACTGTCTAAGGATTTGGCTTTCATTGGCTCCTTCTGCTTATCAAAGGGAGCACGAAGATGCAGGAGGCTGCAAGGCTGTGCAGTCTCTGACTGGGAGAAACCTTCCCTCTGATGAACACCGTGCCAACAGGGGTCATTTTTTATTTCCTCTGTTTGCCATCATGCAATCTAGCTCAAGGTAGAAAAAGGCCCATATTTTTTCCAGCTCAGCCTCAGATGCTTTTCTTATGGGATTGGGCATATTTTTTTCAGCGAAATTTCAATGAGGCTGAACGCCAGTGCAGACACACAGATACCTCTCGCCCCCATAATCAAGGGCATGCAATTCATGTTGCTTAGGACTAATGAGGGGGAATGTACGTGTGGTTATCAGTCTCTCAATAAACGCTTAAGCTAACACAAACTATGAGCCATCTTTTCCCCTTTTTCACCTTTTTTAGGAATATTATTCTTTCTTTTTAGTAAGATGACAGGAGAAAAATATTTCTAATTGCTCTAAAATTCCTTCAAATATTTATTTCAGATAAATCCCAAGTTACTTTTCTTCTCCCCTTCCTTCTCCCAGTTAGGCCACAGAACTGAAAAACCTCACATTTTCTCAGTGCTACTTCACTGGCTACTATTATATATATACCCATCATTTAAGGCTTAAGAAGAAGTTGACTTATATGCATTCCTTGGGTATAGATTTCACTCTGTATGGCTGCCAGAAACTTACATTCATCTTATCAAGAGTATCACATGAGCCATAAGGAGAGAATAGGCCATATATCTTTGTATTCAGTGATAGAGGCTCGGGCCTGTTCATCTGCCATCTCTAAAGCCTTGATGCAACCCCTGCTACAGTTGAACTTTAACAAGCGTCTTTTATTCAGAGCTTATTCAGAGTGGACATGGGATAAGAGTTGGGCTAGAAAACCACCTCCAGTTTAGAGACAGATGTGCAGCTAATGATGTCACATTTGGTAAGACATCAGGCTTAGGGGATTGATAATGGTGTACAAAGCCTTTTCGTTTGGATCATATTTTGCTCAAGATGCCAGTACTTACAGTAGAAAATTACCATCTGAGATCTATTTGTGACATCTGGTAAATGAGTGATGCAATCTTATCTCCTTTACAAGCATGTCAAGGATCTGCAGTGTTTGACCAACATTGCTAGCCCTGCTGGTAGCCTTGACTGCCACGGTGAAGGTGTGTTCACTGCACCCATTTTAGGCTCTTGGTTTTGGTAGCTAAGTAAGAAGCCTTGTAGGAGACTTGCCAGCTCAGTGGAAGCTCTGTTAGAGGGAGACTCAGCCCATGAAAGGAAGGGGTGTGCCAATCTGTCTGCAGGGATTACTTGAAGGACCTTTGAATGTCTGCATTCCTTGCTACGGGATCTCAAGCAAATGTCTCGAATTAGGTGAGGTGAATCCAGGCCTTGGTGTCTAAGGCTTCAAAGTCAAGAGTTTTTCTTGAGCACTGAATTTATTAAAAGATATTGGGACATAGGTACAGCTAGGCTGCAAGTTCAACAACAGAAGGGGATTTTATAACCCATTTTAATACCACAAGAAGCTCTTATTCATGGAGGATCCTATGCTCCAGTAAGAGCAACCCATATTTTCTTGATATTCTCCCTTTGTTCAGTCCTCTGTGAACCCAACTGTTCTTTGGACACAAAATGAAAAAAGCTCTACAAGCTCTGACTTAGATGGCGTTAGAACTTCAGCTCTCTTGAGGAACAAAAATTAAATAGCCACACACAGACTAAAATGGTAATGCAGCAAATCAGCCAAAGCTCGTCAGTGTGTAACCAAGGCTGCATTGTTCTTCCCTTCCTCACTGCCAATAATTTTTGGGTCTAAAGATATTCTGCTATAATTCATTTCCTGTGCCTAAGAAATTCTGTCCAGGATGCCAGAATATCTAAATCTGATAATTACTTCCACTGGCCTACTTGGCACAACTCACCATTATCTGTTTAAGCTCCCAATTAAATCTTGCAGTGGAGAAGAGATGCTAACATTGGTTTAGGGCATCACTAAAGTCAAGCAGAAGACAGCTTTGCAGGTTCACTTGGAATGACGATGTCTTGATGTCAAGGCAGCAGCCTCAGTCAAAGCTCATCACTGACTTGTAGAAACATTTCTGTCAAGGTTGTTCTTAGTTAATATTCATTTCTGTAGAGCTGAGGCTTGGATTGGTTTTCCAGTGCCATTGGAATGAAGTGGTAGAGGGAAATAAATGTTTTCAAGTTTTCTAGCTTGTATAAGTGGATCTCTGAGTTATCAAAAACCTGTTGCAATCCAGCTGAGATTCTGAGATAAAACAATCAAGTTTTTTTAAACTAAGAGGGCAGATTTAGGTTAGATATAAGGAAGAAATTTTTCCCAATGAGGGTGGTGAAACACTGACACAGGTTGCCCAGAGAGGTGGTAGATGCCCCATCCCTGGAAACATTCCAGGTCAGGTTGGACGGGGCTCTGAGCAACCTGATCTAGTTGAAGATGTCCCTGCTCACTGCAGGGGGGTTGGACTAGATGGCCTTTAAAGGTCCCTTCCAACCCAAACTATTATATGATTCTATGATTTTCACATAGGTATTACTCCTTGATGATGCCCTTTCCTGGCAGCTATTCAATATTTAGTTTCAATTCATAGGGCTCTTAATTTGAGTTAGCGATACCACATAATCCTGGAGCTATCCTGTCTCAAATCCTATAACAATACAGTTTGTAATTTCAAAAAAGGGTCTGTCTTTTTTTTTTTTGTTTGTCCCAAAGGCAAAGTCATGTCATGCTCCAGGAATGTGTGTATTGCAGCCAAAAGAGGAAATTCAACTAACCAAAATCTTACCAGCAATTAACAAAATAGTTTAATGACTTTTTTCAGAATTTCAGAAAAAAGAAAATAAAACACCAACTCAGACTAAGTCCATTTAGCTGCATCAGACTCTGGTATACTGCCAATATTCTTTATAATGGAGATTTAGAAGTTAATAGTATTGGAGATTAGAAATTGGTGTCAGTTACAGAACTGTGCAAAGTGATTTCTTTGCATTAAGACGTAACAGCTGAAATGAATAAAATACATTTCTTTCTCATTTTTTTCATTTAGCTGTAATTGCACTTTTGGCATGCTGGCCAAATCTCTTCGTCCTGGCGGGATGGCCCCATTCCTCATTCAAAGAACTCAAGGAAAAAATCTTAAAAGAGGAAATGGATATCATAGTTTATCCTGGGGAAGAAAAAAAAAAAAACCAACACCACCACACCAAAATGCAAAACCACCAGTCCCTCCTCCACCTCCTTTACATGTAGCACAAAAAAATCTGCTTATAAAATAAACAAACAAAAGAAGACTCTTGGCTTGCCTCAGCACAAGAGCTGAACCTGCTCCTGCCAGACTCACAGCTGGTGAAGGCTAGTGTCTGTGGGCTGGCCTCGAGTGGCCACGTTACACCCTCGGGGCCGGGGCTCTCACCTGCCAAAACCATTGCCACCATCCTGAGATGCTTTGGTGGTACCAGCTCTGGCCCCAAGTCTTTCCCCCATACACCAGGAGCTGAACCTCCCCAGCCGCTGGCAGGCACAGCTGGATACGCCTGCTCCTCCGGCTGGGTTTGTAGAAACAAATGCTAGCCACGACCCACGGGCCACGGGAAGGTTCGCAGCCACTCATGAAGAGGGGGGCATACAGAGCTGTGTAGGTACGTTCTCATGCTCTCCTATAGCACTTCGCAGCTATAGCTAAAAATATTGCATAAGAACCTTTAAAGCTGCCCAAAAGCTCTTAATTACAGTTGCTGGGGGGAGGGGGGGGCAGGGAGTAATCACAGAAAACCCATTGATTAGGTTCAATAGGGCCTTGTTTTTAAAAATGGGATTTGGGGCCCCAGCATAACCCTTTAAACTGATCTTTGTCCAATACCTCAGTGATTCAGCACGTGCCATTCCACATTGAGGATTTATTACAAACTTAATAACGTAAGAAATTTTAATAGACCGAGTGTGTGCACATGTGTGCGTGTGTGCATGCTCGTAAGGGATTATAGTTTTCCAACTACTAATTGCCTTGCAAATTTTAATGTTAATATTTGACGCACACTTGAAAGTCCCTCAACAACAAACAAAAGTTAAGCTGAGTTGTTAGCACACAGAGAAAATACAGAAAACTTGCCAACATCACTGATTTGAGTTTTATGTAACTAATAGCTTATAAACACTTAATTGGAATCTGTGCAAAAATGTGTTTGTGGGCTGAAACCACCTGCCACGTCCAATCTCAAACAAATGCTACCTGCTGAGGATCAGCCTTTGACAAACATGTGGGCAAATTGGTTCTGAGCCCGGCAAAGTGCCACCCGACAGCAGAGTGAGTCCCGCCTCGCTGAGGACTGCAGGGTTTGGATCACAGATAAAAAGAAGCCCGCGCTGTAGCGGATGCAGCTGTGGTCGACATGGGAGTGTTTTTAGTGGCTGTTTAACATGGGCTGTCTCTTATCAGGAAAGCACTTTTTAACCATTCTTATTTCTTAGTAATGACAGGCAGGGCAAGATAGCAAAATTGTTTTTATTTAGGAAAAATAGTAACAGTAATGTGGCATGTGAAACGTTAACCATTAGTGAGTTGTTAATGGGCAACTAAAGCATGCTTTATGTGATACCACAGAATCACAGAACCATTACGGTTGGAAAGACCTTTAAGATCATCACATCCAACCATCAACCCAACACCACCATGCCCACTAAACTATATCCTGAAGCACCACATCCAACACATTTTTTGAACACTTCCAGGGAAGGCGACTCCACCCCCTCCCTGGGCAGCCTGTTCCAATGTTTGATCACCCTCTCGGTGAAGAAATTTTTCCTAATATCCAATCTAAACCTCCCCTGGGGCAACTTGAGGCCATTTCTTCTCGTCCCATCGCTAGTTACTTGGGAGAAGAGACCAACACCCACCTCACCACAACCCCCTTTCAGGTAGTTGTAGAGAGCGATAAGGTCTCCCCTCAGCCTCCTCTTCTCCAGGCTGAACAACCCCTGTTCCCTCAGCTGCTCCTCAGAAGACTTGTGCTCCAGACCCCTCACCAGCTTCATTGCCCTTCTCTGGACACACTCCAGCACCCCAATGTCCTTTTAGTGAGGGACCCAAAACTGAACACAGTATTCAAGGTGCGGCCTCACCTGAGTACAGGGGCACGATCACTTCTCTATGTAAATGGTTTTGTGTTCAAAAATTGATTTAAATGTCAGTCTTCAGGTAAGACACCGTCGCACAAAACATAATAGCCTTGGGAAGGTCCCTTGCGTACATGAGCAGCTTTGCACAGGAGTAGTCACCAGATGTGTTTGCAGGGACCGCTGGCAAGGGCCAGGTCCTGCACGCTCCAGTTGGACTCTCAGCCCCAAGCAGGACCAGTTTTGCTTTAGCAGAAGCTCCAGCAAGATGCAAGAGGCCCTTTAGTGAAGATCCTTTGGAGAATGTGCTTGGAGGACTTGCTTGGGAACATATCTCCTACCAGGATGACCCTGCAGGAGGAAAAGCATCATCGTCCCCTGTCATTTCCAAAATCAGACCCATAACAATGTTACCAGAAAGCTGTGCTACAGAGCAGTTTCTATCTTGGAGGCACTTGTCATGCTCTGATTACCGATTAGATACTGCTTTATCTTTTCATTATTCAGTAGGAAAACAAACACTGTTTTTTACAATGCAGCACATAGCTTTTCTGGGAAGTTTATGAGCAAACTTTGGAGCCGAGTACGATTTTCAGTAATAATGAAGCTACGGTGAGAGTAAACATGAATAAAGCAGCATTTGATTTATAAACCTGTTTAGACAGAAAAGATGCTCCTCAGCTGCACTGTAGGACAACGCAGCCCTCGGCCACACCGAGCCACACAAGTCCCCGTGCGGCAAGCTTTTTTGGTTCTTGCCAAAGAAAACCTTTGCCTGCTCTAGGACAGGCTGCAACCTGGGTTCCTCGGAGAGCAATTCACTGCTAGCGCTGGGAAGTGAGGGGCAGAAGGTGGGAATGTGGCAAAGGCTTCTGCTGAGGCGTTGCTGTTTGTGACTTGAAGAAATGCAGATTCAGGTGAAGAAGACCAGAATGAAAGGAAAGAAGCTAGGACCTCTGGTCAGCCCCATCTCTGCCCTGAGGACGGCATCAGAGGCAGCGGTCATACGGCCTGGCTGGCGTACACAAAATCCTGGGCTGTGGGTCCACACAAGACCATTTTGCATCAGACCAATACTGCAGAAAAATCAAATGTAACCTTACTAAAGTGATGGCCCGAAATCCCCAAGTGACCATCTGCCATGTCCTTGCTCCCCATCGGTGCCTGAGATTGACAGAGGCATGGGTGCAGCCCAGGGTGGGGAGGGTTTTCCATGCAGGTCAGAGGAAGGAATAGCATCTCTGAGGACCAGGGAGGAAGGTGGGACGGTGGCAGCCTGGACGTAGGTCAGCTTAAGCTTTTCCAGAAGCTTATCCCCTACTCAAACAAGAGATAGAATAACCTTAGAGGCATTGTCATGGCACCTGCTTCAGGATGGGATGAAACCTCTCTGAGAAAGAGTCTTTCTCTCCTTTGACTATTAGCTATTCTATTCCAGTTTAAATGTTGTGCTACACTAGTACATGCTTTATTTAATTACATGTGAATATTAGCAAAACAATAATTTCACTGTCTGAAAAAAAAGGTGGGATGAAATACCATGGAATTTAAACAATTGGAGTTTTGTTCTTCTTTGAATTGGAAACAAGCCTGAACATGTCAAAATATGTCCAGAAATTGCAATTCCATTTTTTGACCATCTGTATTGCCAATGCTTGTTATTTTCCTGGAAATACCAAAAATATTTTTTGTATTTTTGTGTGATCCAGCATATCTTTTTCCGAAACAAAATTTTTTATCTTAAATAGGTACAGAGAAGAAGTGAAAAAATATATCCCACCCCTGTGAGTCCAGTCCCTGTGAATCAAGAAGATTAGGAAACCCTACTTTTACATGCATATTAATAGTCAGTCATTTCTGGGACAGCCTCTTGGTTTTGCAAGGCTTGTTGCCTGATTTTTAAACATCTGCAGTTGTTTCCCTCTGACTTGCAGGACCCAGTCAGCATCAGTTAGAGGAAAGTCACAGGGTTTGCTCAACAAAACCACCTTCCCCATAGCAGCAAAGGGGTTATTAGTGAGCTTCTGGAAGTACAAGGAAGCTGACAGTTACATGGATGTTTTGCATTAGGAAAGCTTGAAATCTTGGGTCTGTCTGCTCAGAATTTCCTGCATCATATTCCAGCCACCAAAACACCATTTTGCTCATTTTACGGGTTTTGCTCCAGCAGTGTCATCCTTCTGATAGTTTTTAGGTCATTTTCTGAGGTGATGCACAGCCCCTGGAGGTCTCGTGACATGTGCTGCATTTCCAGAGCCTTGTGGCGTATGGCACATGCAAGCTAGAGACAAAAAAGTAAGGGAAGGAAGAGGCTCAGGGTGTTTTTCTCACCACCAAGGGTGAGTAGGACCCTTGGAGGGAGTTCAGAGCCCCATTTGATGGCTGGGTGCGTGGGATGCCAGGAGGAAGGGATGAGACAAGGGAAGGGCTTGGCTGTGGTCTCCCACCTGGAAGAGGGTGTGAATGAAGCTGGGAGAGGGGCTGGGTGGGGCAGCCAGTGTGCAGACACCCAGCCTGCAGCAGAGACCTTGGCTTCTCCGTCCAAGGCTTGGGAGAGGAGGGCGGGCTGGATTCCCCTTCCCTGTGCAGATTTTGCTCTGCTGCTGCAGGGAGACCTTGGTGTTTTGGCATGAAGGTCAACCTGCCTGGGTCCCCATGGTGTCAGGGTGAGGCAAGGAGAAGAGAGGCCAAGGGGTGAGTGGACCCTACAGACCTCCTTGTCCTTGCTCTTTGTCTCTCTCGTGTGATGCTCCTGGCCTGGTTTTGCTCTGCTTGCCCCAGGCAGTTTCCACACTTTGAGCATATCCCGCAAGCAAGGGAGGAGGGAGGCATCGAGGTGGCATCCAAATAATTGTGCCATGGACTCTTTTTTAATACCCTTGGCTTGCTATATAAAGTGAGGACTTGAGTCCATAAGGCTTTTCCAAATATTATGGCCAGTCTCATGGTAAAAGACCTGGCTTTCACCCAAGAAAGGCGAATAACACAACTTGAAGAATGCTTTATGGCTGGGGCTTCATTCAGTGTAAACTCAGGACTAGATGTATCAGGCAGTGCAAATGCATGGGCTGGTAATGTGCCTGCTTGGGTCCCAGCTAATCCCAACAGGTGCCATGCAGACATACTGCACATTAAAAATTTGTTGTGGGGATGAGGATAAAAATAGCACGGGGCTGGGAGAAAAAGTACATTTTAAAAGCAATTTTCCTCCTCACAGAAATGCTGTACTGGCAAACAAAGTCCTCTCCAGCACAAGAACCACATGCGCTAATTTTATTTATGTTCTTATGCAGTTTGGAGGAGAGTCTCAAATATGCCGATCCAGCATTGTTGGATTTAAAGAAATTAATAAAAACAACTCCAAGCAGCTGGTTGAAACAATTATGCTTTTCACAGAAAGCCTTGCAGACTGCACAGAAAGTTATGAAAATAATCCTTTCAATTAGTGTGTGGCCAGTGCACCTGCAAAGGAGACTTGTCCAAGTAAAAGTATCAACTAGTGTCAATGAGAACAATTCATGAATTCATCATGAGGGCCTTTTTCTATTACCACATTTACACAGATGTGAATCCCTGGGGTGCAGACACCAGAAGGGTAACCCTACTGCAATCCAAAGAGCATGAGAAACATGAGTTCAGATCAGGAAAGCTATTAATTTTTGTGTATATTTGACTTCAGCATCCTTTCCCCTCTTGCACACATTACATTTAATAATCATATCTATCTACCTTCCTTGCACTGCCCAGCTCTCTAGAAAGAAATAACATACTATTCCTGGTGAAAAACAACATCAGCTAAAGGACTCTAGAAGACCAAAGGGATTTACAGCTCTGTAATTTTATCACCTGTACCATATCTTTAAATGAGTCCATCAAGCTGGTAGAACAATACTCATATTATAGTCCAGTTTTAACCCACTGGTGCTGTGTGCATGCATCATATTATATATTGCCCAACTGGTTATCACAGCAAGTGGCATTAGAGGGGGACAACTAAAAAATTTGAAGAAAAATGTTGAAAGAATGGTAAGTCCTGAAGTAAAAATGGCTGAGATGATAACAGTGGAAGTCGTGTGAAGCTTATAATGTCTCCTTTGTATTGTTCTTTTACTTTTTTTTTTCAATTATCTAAGAAACTCATATTTCTGTAATAAATAGCTTGCACCAAATTATAACAACTCTATACATTTACTCTACAAAATGAAGGAAAATGCCAAGTTTGTAGCTCAATAAACATACAGTAAAGTCCTGAAACAGTATAAAACATTAAGGACAGAGAAGGGGAAGATTGTGATGTTTATCAGCAGCTTGTGGGCAGGGGACATTATTTTAGTTAAAGTATGTATTTATTGGTGATTTCTGTATTTAAGTACAATATCTTAGTGGTTGCAGCATATAAAGGCCAGCATGGTGTATGGCAAAAAATCAGGCCACAAAGGGATTGTTCTGCTATCAAAGACCTCTGCACACTTTGAACATTTAGATAAACACCAGTTTATCCAAATTGCTTTAACAGTTTTTCCCAGTGAAAAATACAATACTAGCAGTGGCGAGGTTTTGTAGAAAGTTACATTTCTTTACATTTGGCTGCTCTTAGCACATTTTCCTTTAAATTTTTAATCAATAACTGATAAAAATACCGATTGGTATGATATGGTACATGCTTCCTCTTTTTGTAGTCCATGCAAAATAAGCGAATAGAGGTATTTATTTGCAATGTATTCTCTGTTGTACTCTCAGACCAGCGAGAAAGCCCCAACCAGCTGTAACGTCCATAATTGAGCTGCGCCCTGGGATTTGCTGCACCATAAATACGGGAGTCGAGGAAGATCCAGGGCTGCTGGATGTCAGTGACACCCCTGATATTGGAAAATCGACTCCACCTCCAGGGAGGGGGCCGGGATGCAGCAGGACCGTGCTGCCCATCTCCTGGCGAGCAGCATGCGTGCTAGCCAAGGGGGGGACGGAGGGGATACGCTAACCACGAGTCCCGTTTGGAGCTGTTATAAAGTGTGTAGAAAGCACTGAATGGAAACAGCACGGTGGAGTAAAGCTCTCCTTCTTGACTCCGGGGAGGTGAATGTGTCTCCATCAGGATGGAGGAGACTGGAATTTAGTACCTGCTGGTCACACCAGGAAAATGAGATAATAAAGCTTTGTCTCGCTCGACCTGGAGAGCGTTTTGCCTTCAGTCAGTAAGATTCAGGGGTGTTAATGAGGGCAGGGTTTGGTCCAGGGGTTTTATTTCCCCACTTGTCTTTTGCTGGAAAAGAGGCCGAGTTTCGCAGCGCTTTGTCCCTGGAGAAGTCGTTTGCACCTGTGCGACTTGTAGGCACCCCTGCCAAATCACAGGCGGAAGCGTCTGCGATGCCAAACGGGCCCTGCAGGTTTCTTCTTTAGCAATCACACCCTAACACATTTTTCCTTCTCCCCGATGTGTCCCCTCGGCTCGTTTGGAAGGGGCTCTTCGCAGCGCCCGAAAGCGGTTGTGCACAGTTGCCGATGGACGCAGCCCTGCGAGTGCTGAGAGCGGAGCTCGCCAGAGGAGCCGAAGCACAACATTCGCTTCAAAGGCACGCTGGCAAGCCGTTCCTTGTGGATCTCAACAAAAGATGAGCTGCCAGGGATTTAACCCGTCCTCCTCCTCCCCCCCCAAGATTGCTGTTAAGACTCAGCCCATGGGGGAAATGGTGGGTGCTTCCAGACTGTTAATCACCGCGTGTTTACGAGCGGAGCTCGCCAGAGGAGCCGAAGCACAACATTCGCTTCAAAGGCACGCTGGCAAGCCGTTCCTTGTGGATCTCAACAAAAGATGAGCTGCCAGGGATTTAACCCGTCCTCCTCCTCCCCCCCCAAGATTGCTGTTAAGACTCAGCCCATGGGGGAAATGGTGGGTGCTTCCAGACTGTTAATCACCGCGTGTTTACAGACCTGGAAACCGGAATTAAAGACCCTCGGAAATCCAAACCTCAATGTCTCTAGGCCTGAGTCGGTATCGTTTTGTCCCCGGAGCAGTTGCTCACACAGAAACTGGCCATGGTGATTTGGCAGGGCTTGGCAGCCCCGCTGCGCAGGTGCGAATGGCTGCTGGGGAGCTGCCGTGGGGAACCAAACCCTCTGTACCCCCGCTAAGCCGAACGCGATGGCAGCCACCGGGGATGCGAGCCGAAAGAGCTGCTCCGTACGCGACCTCCTTTCATCGCCCGTTCGCGGACATCTCGGAAAGCTGACTGCTGGGCTGAGATAGCTTTACATTTCTTCTTTACAGCTGGTTGGAAGGGTTTGGGGTGTTTTACCTTTTTTTTTTTTTTTTTTAATTAAATGAAGATCCATTGAAATCCCCACTTTTCCAGAGGAGAATTGACAAACAGATTTTTTAAATGCATCATTGAAGTTCTCCAAGCATTTTATTTCAGCGTTGAAAGAAACACCAGTCGATCCCATTGTTTAACATCTAGTCTCTTCTGAAAATTCACATCAGATATAGGGGTTTTTTTGGTAATTTATAACGGCGGTGAAAACACAATATTTCAAATATACTGAAATCTGTAAATGCCTCAGGACAACTGAGGCAGTCTGGTTGAGGGTAAAGCTGCAATTCCTACCCATGGGATCTTCTGACTACCCACGGAACTGCACTCCTACAGAGAAAACTTCCCTTACTTCTGAAAAGTCCTGGAAAAACAACACAAAAATATCTTTGCCCATTTTCTTAGTTTATTTCTACAGAATTAGTCCTTTTGTTTTATTTGTATACGTGCATTCTGCAAGTATTCAATACAGCAGTTTGCCAGAGATGAAAATTCGTGTCATGATGCCTCAATGGGAGACCATCTCTCCTGAAAGATTGCTATTGGAATTTTTATTTTTGCAAAAATAAGATCCAGGAAAGATGAAATGTGCTCTACTGTACATGCTGGCGAGTGGGTATGTAATCCAGAAAGTCCTACAGAGGCACAAGTTTATGATTTCAGCGGCTGAATGGAAAGTTCAACACTTGTTTCAGGTAAAACTGAACCAAATTCAGCTTGTTGTCAAACCAGAAAATGTCAAAATACAATGTTTGACCTTTCCCAAATTATTTCCCCTCCCTTCTTGTTTTCTTTCCACCACCTCGAAGTCAAAGCCCGGCGCTGGGTTTGACCTCACCTCGCAAGCAGTTTTTGGAGCCCTGAAATGGCACTCTTTGGTGAACACCGTGAATCCAGCCCAGCTCCAGCCGCAGGGGCTTTTCCCTGGGCTCTGCGGGGCTGCAACTGGTCCACGGCTAGGCACAGGAGAGGGGCAGGGGGGGGCGCGGC